>NC_053024.1:675620146-675634042 GCF_003073215.2 Triticum urartu
TAAGAATCAAGTTTATCTTGTCCAATGATCTTCATGACATTTTTATTTTCTTTATCCTTCTTGGATATCTATCACTTTGGCACTAACTTTCATGTGTTGTTTTTCGTAAGCTCAAACAAATATAAGTGAAGACCATGAGCATAATATTTCTTTCTCTCAAAATAATTTAAGTGAAGCTAGAGAGAATTTCTTAAAAATTCTACTAACTCTCAAATAAATCTAAGTGAAGCAAGAGAGCATTTCTTCAAAAATACTAAGCACACCATGCTCAAAAAGATATAAGCAAAGCACTAGAGCAAGTCCTAGCTCATAAAAGATTTAAGTGAAGCACAGAGAGCAATTCTAACAAGTCATGACATAATTTTGGCTCTCTCAAATAGGTGTGTCCAGAAAGGATTGATGACTTAAAACACAAAATAAAACAAGCAAAGAAACATAAAATACAAGACGCTCCAGGAAAAACACATATCATGTGACGAATAAAAATATAGTCTCGAGTAAAATACCGATAGTTGTTGGAAGAAAGCGGGGATGCCACTCGGGGGCATCCCCAAGCTTAGTTGGTTGCTCATTTTTTGATAATAGCTTGGGATGCCGGGTCATCCCCAAGCTTAGGCTCTTCCATCCTTCCTTTATCCATCGTAAGATAACCCAAAACTTGAAAACTTCAATCACACAAAACTCAACAAAACCTTGTGAGATCCGTTAGTATAAGAATAATAAACCACTGCTACAAGTGTTGTATCAAACCAACTCATATTTTGTTTTTGTATTATATCTACTGCATTCCAACTTTTCTATGGCAAAAACCCATCAAAGTAAACCATAGAGCCATCAAAATAAGCACACAACACAAAGAAAATAGAATCTATCAAAACAGAACAGTCTGTAGCAATCTGACTATTTCGAATACTTCTGTAACTCCAAAAATTCTGAAAAATTAGGACGGCCTGAGAAATTTGTGTATTGATCTACTGCAGGTGGAATATGTATTTTAGTGCTCTTTGGTAAAAGATGAAAATTAATTTCGTGAGCGTAAAAGTTTCTGTTTTTTAGCAAGATCAAACAACTATCACCCAAGAAGACCCTAAAGGCTTTACTTGTCACAAACACTAATTAAAACATAAAAACACAATCATAACAGTAGCATAGTTGTGCTAACACACAAGAACAGGAAGCAAAGAGTAAAAATAAATTTTATTCATTGGGTTGCCTCCCAACAAGCGCTATAGTTTTACGCCCTTAGCTAGGCATAAAGCAATGATCTAAGTTTTGTCTTGTTTGTTCAACTCTTCAATCAAACACTTAGAATCCTTCAAGGATTTAGCATAAAGATTTTCAATAATAATACTCCTAGGAATAAATTCAAAGATTTCATTCTTGCAAAAAGGATCTCTTATCACTTCAACAAAATCCGGGGGAACACTAATCATCTTAAGATCTCCATTATTACTATTACTAGAAGTTGCACCCTTGTTCCTGGATTTCCAACTCTTTACGGGAGTTTCCTCGGTAATTTTAGTGGCATTAAAAGTCATGCTTAGATTACTAAAGATTTCTTCCAATTTATCGATCCGAGACGGACTTTCTTCTATTCTTTCATGGATTAAAGTACCCCTCTCTTTTAAAAAGTTAAAAATATCTCCCGCTTTTGACCCAAGAGGAGTAGCAAAATTATGCATCTTTTTATATATTATTTCTGTATGATCTTCGGTGAGCATTTTCTTTTCGATAGCATCTAATCTTTCCATAACGTGCTCAAGAGTCAAAATTGTTTCATTAACCATAAGAGGTGGTCAACCCACTAAATTTCCCATAACATTAAGGGCATAAAAAGGAGGGCTCATTAAGAAATTTCCACCGGTAATCGTATCAAGGATGAATCTATACCAAGTGGTGATGCCAACATAAAAACTACACAGAACCACAACTGTAGATTGCTTACGGATAGATCTATTATGAGCATTGAAAGTTCTATACCAAGCATCTTTTAAATTTTCTCCTCCCCTTTGTTTAAAGTAGAGGACTTCGTCCTCGGGAGTGCAAGCAATACAAGGAGAACTGTCCATAATGGCAAACAAAGATGAAAACAAAAATAGATCTAGCAAGAAAACGGCGAACGAAAAAGGTAGGCGAATAAAACGGCAAATTTTTGTGAAGTGGGGGAGAGGAAAACGAGAGGCAAATGGAAAATAATGTAAATTGCAAGGAGATGAGATTTGTGATTAGGAACCTGGTTATGAAGAAGATCCTCCCCGGCAACGGCGCCAGAAATTCCTTCTGATTGCTCTTTGACTATAGCACCAGACAAGCTCCTGTCTGCTAGGACTACGTTAGTATTTCCCCAAAGAGGAAGGGATGATGCAGCACAGCGACGGTAGGTATTTCCCCCAGTGAAGAAACCAACGTTATCAAATCAGTAGGAGAACCAAGCAACACAACATAAACGGCACCTGCACACAAATAACAACACCTCGCAACCCGACGTGTTAAAGGGGTTGTCAATCCCTTTCGGGTAATGATGCCTGAAAATTGTAGTACATTGAAATAATAGATCACAAATAAATAAAGTGCAACAAAGTATTTTTGTATTTTTGGTTTAATAGATCTGAATAAAAATGCGAAGGAAAAGTAGATCGCAAGCAAATATATGAGGAAGAAGACCCGGGGGGCGTAGGTTTCACTAGTGGCTTCTCTCAAGAAAGATAGCAAATGGTGGGTAAACAAATTACTGTTGGGCAATTGATAGAACCTCAAATAATTATGACGATATCCAGGCAATGATCATTACATAGGCATCACATCCAAGATTAGTAGACCGACTCATGCCTGCATTTACTACTATTACTCCATACATCGACCGCTATCCAACATGCATCTAGTGTATTAAGTTCATGGAAAAACGGAGTAATGCAATAAGAATGATGACATGATGTAGACAAGATCTGTTTATCTATTGCATAGATATAGATCCCATCTTTTTATCCCTAGTAGCAATGATACATACGTGCCGATTCCCTTTTTGTCACTGGGATCAAGCACCGTAAGATCGAACCCACTACCGGGCACCTCTTCCCATTGCAAGATAAATAGATCAAGTTGGCCAAACAAAACCCAAATATAGGAGAAGAAATACGAGGCTATAAGAGATCAAAGAAACTCAAATAACTTTCATGGATATAAAAAGATATGACTGATCATAAACTCAAAGTTCATCGGATCCCAACAAACACACCACGAAAGAGTTACATCATATGGATCTCCAAGAGACCCTTGTATTGAGAATCAAGAGAGAGAGAGAGAGAGAGATGAACCCATCTAGCTACTAACTACGGACCCAAAGGTCTACAAAGAACTACTCACGCATCATCGGAGAGGCACCAATGGAGGTGGTCAACCCCATCCGAGATGGTGTCTAGATTGGATCTGGTGGTTCTGGATTCTGCGGCGGCTGAATGAATATTTCGTCGACTCCCCTAGGGTTCTGGTATTTTTGGGGTATTTATAGAGCAAAGAGGCGGTCCGGGGGGACCCATGGTGGGCACAACCCACCAGGGCGTGCCTGGGCCTCCTGGCGTGTCCTGGTGGGTTGTCCCCTCCTCGAGACTCCCCCAGGTGCTACCAGGGCTCAACATGTTCCTTCTGGTACATAAAAAATCTCCGTAAAGTTTCATGGCATTTGGACTCCGTCTGATATTGATTTTCTGCGATGTAAAAAACACGAAAAACAGGAACTGACACTTGACAATATGTCAATAGGTTAGTACCAAAAAATGATATAAAATGATTATAAAACATCCAAAATTGATAATATAACAGCATGGAACAATCAAAAAATATAGATACATTGGCGACGTATCACGGAGCCGCCGTCACGTCCTGTTCTCCATCGCGAGGCCAGGTTTGGAGTCCGTTTGGGGCTCTGGAGAAGGGGGTCCTTGTTCTTCATCATCACCAACTGTCGGTGTCAAAACCGGCGGATCTCGGGTAGGGGGTCCCGAACTGTGCGTCCAGGCCAGATGGTAACAGGAGGCAAGGAACACGATGTTTTACCCAGGTTCGGGCCCTCTTGATGGAGGTAAAACCCTACGTCCTGCTTGATTAATATTGATGATATGGGTAGTACAAGAGTAGATCTACCACGAGATCAAGGAGGCTAAACCCTAGAAGCTAGCCTATGGTATGATTGTTGTATGATGAAGTTGTCCTACGGACTAAAACCCTCCGGTTTATATAGACACCGGAGAGGGTTAGGGTTACACAAAGTCGGTTACAATGGTAGGAGATCTTGAATATCCGCATCGCCAAGCTTGCCTTCCACGCCAAGGAAAGTCCCATCCGGACACGGGACGAAGTCTTAAATCTTGTATCTTCATAGTCCTGGAGTCTGGCCGAAGGTATAGTCCGGCTATCCGAACACCCCCTAATCTAGGACTCCCTCAGTAGCCCCTGAACCAGGCTTCAATGACGACGAGTCCGGCGCGTAGATATTCTTCGGCATTGCAAGGCGGGTTCCTCCTCCAAATTCTTCATAAAAGTTTGTAAACACCAAGAGTAGTGTCCGGCTCTGCAAAATAAGTTTCCACGTATTGCCACAGAGAGAATAATATTAACACAAATCTAATCTGCTGACGTATTCCACAGCGTGACATCACACTACGGCCAAGCCTTTATTCGAATCGTTTTCACTTTTCCACCTCAGCGTGTTTTGCGAGGCGGTTTCCTTGGCACGTCTTGTCAAAGCAGAGATCGTGTCCCCCATTTACGGGATTCTCATCAATACGGACGCGGGTAACCCAACCGCGCCATTTATCACGGTGCTTGGGAGGCAAGCGAGTTTTACTAGGCTGGTGGGGACGCATAGTCGCATCCGCCCATATAAGGGGATAAGGATCCACCTTTTTACATATGCCTTCTTCCTCCTTTGCCTATCCATCTTCTGCGCACCCGAGCTCCAGCACCCAAGCCCGCACTTCCTACCTCAACCTTCTCCAACAATGTCCGGAGCGGGAGGCAAGTGGATGGTCTCCTGCGTCGCGGAGGGCCATGTCAAAAGGCTAAGGAAGGCCGGATACTTGTCCAAAGACATCGCGCACCGGCTTCCTGAGGAGGGGCAGCTTCTCCCCACCCCAAGGCCCCATGAGAGGGTAGTATTTCTTCCCCACTTCCTCCGCAGACTGGGTTTTCCTCTCCACCCATTCGTCCACGGGCTCATATTCTACTATGGCCTAGATTTCCACGATCTAGCCCCGAACTTCATCCTCAATATCTTGGCGTTTATCGTCGTGTGCGAGGCTTTCCTCTGCATCCGTCCCTATTTCGGCCTCTGGCTCAAGACCTTCAACGTCAAGCCAAAGGTGGTGCGCGGCAACCAGGCGGAGTGCGGAGGTGCCATGGCGGGCAAAATAGCCAACGTCCTATGGCTCAAGGGCTCCTTTGTGGAGACCTTGAAGGGGTGGCAGTCAGGGTGGTTTTACATCACCGAGCCACGCGATCCGAAGTGGATTGCAGCCCCTGAATTCCGATCCGGACCCCCTACACGGCTCATGTCCTGGAAGGAGACGGGCTTGTCATGGGGCGACGAAGAAGAGGTGACCGGACTGCAAAAATGCATCCAGTCCCTGGTGAACAAGCAGCTCAAGCTTGTCAATGTAGTCCAGGTCATGCTCGTCCGCCGGATCCTTCCGTGTCAAGAACGGGACTTCAATTTGTGGGAGTTCAACCCGGCGCAGCACCGATTTCTAGAGCCGAGGCTCCCACATCTGCCTCCGAAGACAGTGGATTCAGCTCGCAGCGTCCTGCTGGCGAGGTAAAATATTTTCATCTTTTAAAGGATGTTAATTTTTCTTCATAGTTTGACTCTATGCGGGATCTAAACTCCCTCACCTTTGACAGGATTGGCGGGCGAAGTCCGGACTGATTAACTGTCCAGCTCCCTTGCCCAAAGACCCAGCCCCTGCTCTCCTAGTGAAGCTGCTGGTTCCGGCACCTTATGTGGTGCCGGAGAAGAAGGCCAAGAAGAAGAAGGCCACGGGGACTCGAAAGAGTTCCCGGCATATGGTGGTGTCGGACTCGTCGTCCGACGAGTCCGAGACGCACTCCTCCCGTGAAGACGAGGAGGAGGAAGAAGAGACCTCTCCCCCTCCAGTGGGGGGAGGACAGAAGAGGAAGGCCGCCCCAGTAGGGGAGGCCAAAGGGTCCAAGAATAGGAAAACTCCTCCGCCGGACTACGCCCCCGATGCCGACGAGGACGAAGAGGAGTGGCCAGACAGGGCCAAGCGTCCGGCGAAATCGTAAGTGTTTGGATACCAGAGTAACTCATGATATTCCTTTTGTTGCACAACTTTCCCTAATGTTGAATGTAATCATGCAGCCCGCCCAAGGACGGGCTCGACGAGTTGTCGAGCGGCTCCCTGGATTCATCGGACGTGAATTCAGTTCCGCCCGCTGCCTCCCCCTGTGCTGTGGATGACGCCGAAGTGGCGTCGCGACAAGCTCCGGGGCAAGAGGAGGTGGTCCAGGAGGAACCGCGAGGCGACCTCCCGGACTCCAGGAGTAAAGGGGACCAGACCCCCCAGGGCTCCAAGTCTGGCTTTAAGCCGGACACCGCGCCGGAATCATCAACGGTTCCGGACCGCGGCAGGCGAACTCCTGCCGAGAGGAGCAAGCCTATTGAGCCGGCGTCCTGCGTCCAACCGGAGGCGCCGGACAATCTGCTGGAGGTGCTTAAGGGCGCCTCCATCGACGAGGAGCACCGTACCATCATGAGTACGGTGGTCCAGAAGGTTCGGTCTGCCAAAAGCGGACTGACTGAAGCTTGTGCTAGCCTTCTAACAGGCTTCGAGGTAAGTAAAAAATATGTAAAAATATTACCGCATAGACAGTAGCCCCTGATGCTCTATTTGGTGTTCGGAAAGAAAAGCCGAATAGAGGATCTATTAAATATCGCAGGAGTCTAACTAAAAAGGAGTCAATATACGTATGCAGGCTTCGCTGCTGGCCACCACCGCACTGACTGCGGAGGTGGGTGCCCTGAAGCAGGGCCTCGAGCGGACCGAGCAAGAGCTCGGCCTTGCCAAACGGCAGCTCGAGGAGAAAGAAGGTAGGAGATACCTTATAGAAAAAATGCCTATAAGAAGACGCAATTGCAAAAAATGACAGGAGTACACTTCTTATTGTAGGGGCCACAACTGTGGTGGCGACCCTCAAGCAGGCGCTGTCCGAGGCCGAGAAGAAAGCGGCCACGGAGCGCACCGAGCGGGAGAAGTTTGAGGCGCAGGTCGGTGAGGTGCAGCGAGAGCTTCAGGCTCTCACGAAAAAACATGAGAGTTTGGAGCTCGACTCGAAGACGCGAGCGTCCGAACTTGCTGCGGCCCTTAAAACTGCCAAATCTGCCAAGGCCGAAGCCCAGAAGGCCCTCCAGGAATTCGATGCGGTGAAAAAGATAGCGGCGGGTAAGGCATTCTCTATGCAAAGCAGACATATAAAAGTAAACTACTTGTTACTTACCCGAATCTGGAGCTCTCCAGGGGCATTCGCAGATCTTCCCCGCAGCATATCCGATGCCGCCGCATTCTACCGAGCCGAGGAAGGCAGCTCAACGGAGAAGGTGTTCTGGTCTTAGTATGCTGAGGCCGGACACCCTATGCCCTTGAGCGACCAGCTGAAGCAGCTGGTCGAGCTCCACAAGGCGGCCGAACAGGCCCTGAAGGGCTTCATAGTTTGGTTGTAGCCTGGAGAGGCCCTGCCTAGGAGCTACTTCGGACTGGTGCGGCGGCTGGTGGAGGCTTGTCCAAGGCTCGAGGTCATCAAGCGCTCCGTCTGCATCGAAGGTGCCGTAGGGCCCTTGCCCGTGCAAAGGTGCACTGGGGTAAGCTGGACGGTGAGAAGCTTGTGAGGGACGGGCCGCCGCCGGGGAAGGAGCATCACAAGCCCGAGAACTATTACAAGGCTGTTCTGGCTGGTGCCCGCCTTATGGCGGATGAATGTACCAAGGATGTAATTTTTGAATGAACTCGCTCGTGTTATCCTGTGCGCTGAAAACTTGTTCATATGCGCTAAGCAATGCTTGTTGAATTTAAAATATTACTTTCTGTGTGGCCGTTTATCAAAAAATTGAGAGATGGCCAGTCGTCGGCTTCTGCCCCCATGCCACTAGTGGTGGGGTGTTCGGGATAAACCTGAGCGCTCTTTTTCCCATGATTGGGTCCGTCGAGGGAGGCGATCAGCACAACGAACAAGGCAATCAGACTATAATGCTTGAACACTCTCACTTAGCCATAGAACTCTATAATTTTAAATTTCGGCGAAGCCCCTAGTATTCGGAAGACCGAGTTTGGGGCGCTATCCACACCTTGGCCGGACAAAGCCGGTTCCTCGCTCGAAGTGGCATAAGTCTTTAAGGACTCGAAAAACCTCTCGAACAACGACCGGTCTCTTTCTTATCATGACAGTCGGTTTTAGCTTTCTCTACTGAGGTGCTCAGCCCAGCTCAACTGGGGAACAATCGTAGTAGTTCTCCTAGTGCTACCTTAGCCGATATAGGTCTCTTAGTGCAAACCCAACCATTGACCCAAATCATGATTCGGAGCCGATGCATATAGTGCTATAAGTTCGGGGTGCCGCACTTGTGAAAGTGTACGGACTTCTCACGCCATATAGATGGGTACTGAAGCCCCTGGCGTATTTTTCCATACCACAGTGTATGGATGCGACATGTTATTAATAAACATATATATATATAAGGAGGATAATGCAAAAAATAGACAAAAAGCTATGCATTGTTTATAGAAAGGCTGCTATGAAAGCGGAACGATACAAATAGTGCGATAAGCAAAAGAAATTGGACTATTTAACATGTCCCGGCCAGGGGCAGGTCGCGGAATTGTATTAAAAAATAGGTATACTGCTCGCAATAGAGACCACCTGGGAGTTCCATAATGCGGCGTGGCTTGTCTGCTTTCCTGGATCTTGCATCATTTGTGTGGCAGTTGAATTGCCGAATGGGTCGTCCTAAGTATGGAGTCCTGAGAGTAAGAGAAAAAAAGGAATCCGGCAGCCCCTGGTGCGGTTTAAGCCGTTTTTCGGGCGTGCCGTGATAGTGCCCCTTCCCCTGTGCCCATGGTATTTCAAGAGCGTAGTTATGTACGCGAAGCACTGGTTTCTGCTATATCGTGAGGGCTAGGGTTGGGGCCGCATTGCTACGCTAGCTCAGAACGTGCCAGGCGGTCTTGTTGTAGGGTACTCCGGGCACGTTTGACAGTGTCCGGCTTTTTGAAGGCCGAACTGGAGAACTGCCTAGAGAGGCTGCTTTGTACTTCTGCTGCCAGCGCTGCCGTGTGCTCCTCCGTTCGGAGGGAGCGTTCGGTGTTCCCATTGACCATGATTACTCCTCTAGGGCCTGGCATCTTGAGCTTGAGGTATGCATAGTGTGGTACCGCGTTGAATTTTGTGAATGCGGTTCGCCCGAGCAGTGCGTGATAGCCACTGCGAACGGGACTATGTCGAAGATTAACTCCTCGCTTCGGAAGTTATCCGGAGATCCGAAGACCACTTCCAGTGTGACTGAGCCTGTACAGTTGGCTTCTACACCTGGTATGACGCCTTTAAAGGTCGTTTTGGTGGGCTTGATCCTCGAGGGATCTATGCCCATTTTTCGCACTGTATCCTGGTAAAGCAGGTTCAGGCTGCTGCCGCCGTCCATGAGGACTCTTGTGAGATGAAATCCGTCAATGATTGGGTCTAGAACCAATGCGGCGAAGCCGCGCATGACGGATGCTAGTGGGGTGGTCCCTTCGATCAAAGGTGATCGGGCAGGAGGACCATGGGTTGAACTTTGGGGCGACTGGCTCTATCGCATATACCGTCCCATAACGCACGCTTCCGCTCCCTCTTGGGATGTGGGTTGCGTATATCATGTTCACCGTCCGCACTTGCGGGGGAAATCCCTTCTGTCCACTGTTGTTCGGCAGCCTGGGCTCCTCATTGTCGTCGCTATGCAGCCCCTTGTCTTTGTTTTCGGCTCTTAACTTGCCTGCCTGCTTGAACACCCAACAATCCCTGTTGGTGTGATTGGCTGGCTTTTCGGGGGTGCCATGTATCTGGCACAAGCGGTCGAGTATTCGGTCCAAACTGGACAGGCCCTGAGTATTTCTTTTGAATGGCTTTTTCCGTTGACCGGATTTGTAGCCTCGGAATCCAGCATTAACTGCCGTATCCTCATTACTGTCGCTGTTAATGTGGCGCTTTTGTTTGTTCCGACGCGACCTGTCACTTTTGTCCTTGGTATTCGAATTACCAGGGTTCTTGGTTAAGTTGTTGCTGCGAGCTAGCCAGCCGTCTTCTCCCGCGCAAAAGCGGGTCATGAGTGTTGTGAGGGCTGCCATAGATTTCGGCTTTTCCTGTCCCAGGTGCCGGGCAAGCCACTCGTCATGAATATTATGCTTGAAGGCCGCTAAGGCCTCTGCGTTCGGACAGTCGACTATCTGGTTTTTCTTTGTTAGGAACCGTGTCCAGAATTGCCTGGCCGATTCCTCTGGCTGCTGAATTATGTGGCTTAGGTCATCGGCGTCCAGTGGTCGCACATAAGTGCCCTGGAAGTTGTCAAGGAATGCGGCTTCCAGGTCCTCCCAAGAACCGATTGAGTCTGCTGGCAAGCTGTTGAGCCAATGCCGGGCCGGTCCCTTAAGTTTGAGTGGGAGGTATTTGATGGCGTGTAGATCATCACCGCGGGCCATGTGGATATGAAGGAGATAATCCTCGATCCATACCGCAGGATCTGTTGTGCCATCGTACGATTCGATGTTTACGGGTTTGAAGCCCTCAGGGATTTTATGATCCATTACTTCATCTGTGAAGCATAGTGGGTGTGCGGCGCCTCTGTATTGGGCTATATCACGACGCAGCTCGAAGGAGCTTTGTCTGTTGAGTTCGGCCCGGCCGGATTTATTGCATCCGGAGTGACGATCACCGTCACGTGTCGTGGGACGCCTGCGCGATCCATAGATCGATCTTGTTTGCCTTGCCTTGTCCTCCAGTATGTCGCGCAGGTCGGGCGCATTTTCCCGTGCCTTAGTATGCTTGATGCGGCATCGGGGCATGGCTTGAGTGGAGGGCCAAGAGGCCTCTCTGTCGCGGCCACGAGGTGGCCGGTCGGCCGTGTCATGCGCTGGTGATGTAGGTGCTTCCTCCTCTATTCGGGGTAGCAGCCTGCGCTTTGGGTAACTCTTGGAGGGGCGCTCGAGTTCATACTCTTTGGTCGCAAGGACTTCAGTCCATCTGTCAGCTAGCAAATCCTGATCAGCTCTAAGATGTTGCTGCTTTTTCTTGAGGCTGCTTGCCGTGGCCATAAGCCTGCGTTTAAAACGCTCTTGTTCGGCGAGATCCTCTGGCATGACGAACTCGTCGTCGTCGAGGCTTGCTTCGTCTTCGGAGGGAGGCGTATAATTATCGTCCTCAACCTCTTGGTCCGCCGCCCTCTCGTGAGGGCTGGCTTCTTTGTCCTCCTATGCTGAATCTTGCTGGAGGGGGTGTTCTTCGGCGCTATCCGGGGTAGTATTATCTCCCATGCCGGAATCACCGTTTTTGCTTTGGCGGGATTTAGAGCGGCGCCGCTGACACCGGCGCTTGGGCTGTTTCTTAGAGGTATCGTCCCCTGCTGTTCCATCGTCATTTCCATCATTTGGAGTGTCCACCATATATATGTCATATGACGAGGTGGCCTTCCAGCGCCCTACAGGTGCTGGTTCTTGTTCGTCTCCTGCATCGTCGACCATACCGTCGATGTCTTCGGAGTCGAAGTCAAGCATGTCGGTTAAGTCATCAACATTGGCTACGAAGTGGGTGGTGGGTGGGTTTTGAATTTCCTCATCGTCCGTATCCCAACCTTGCTGACCGTAGTCCGGCCAGGGCTCTCCTGATAAAGAGAGAGACTTTAGAGAATTCAGGATGTCGCCGAAGGGCGAGTGCTGAAAGATGTCCGCGGCAGTGAACTCCATTATCGGCGCCCGGTCGGATTTGATAGGCAGGGGCACGGGGGGCTCGGAGTTCGGAGAGGAATCCGGCTCCTCGGAGTCATGGGCCATGCGGAGTGCAGGGCTAGAGTTCGGCTCGATTGCCTCTGAGATCGTAGCCCCTGAGGCAGCGTCCAACCGCTGATCCTTGATCGGCACAGTAGGCTCCGAATCAATGGTCGGAACCGATGCATGTGCGGCCTCCAAGGCGCTGTTCGGCGGCAGAGCTATATCATGCCCATTGAGACAGTGCGGCGCGCTTGGCTGTGGCTTGAATCCGTCGAAGATCAAGTCCCCGCAGATGTCAGCCGTGTAGTTTAGGCTTCCAAACCTGACCTGATGGCCATGGGCGTAGCTTTCGATCTACTCAAGGTGGCCAAGCGAGTTGGCCCGCAGTGCGAAGCCGCCGAAGACGAAGATCTGTCCGGGGAGAAAAGTCTCACCCTGGACTGCATCGCTGTTGATGATCGAAGGAGCCATCGGGACTAAAAGCGACGACACAGAGGAACTCTCAATGAAAGCACCAATGTCGGTGTCAAAACCGGCGGATCTCGGGTAGGGGGTCCCGAACTGTGTGTCTAGACCGGATGGTAGCAGGAGGCAAGGAACACGATGTTTTACCCAGGTTCGGGCCCTCTTGATGGAGGTAAAACCCTACGTCCTGCTTGATTAATATTGATGATATGGGTAGTACAAGAGTAGATCTACCACGAGATCAAGGAGGCTAAACCCTAGAAGCTAGCCTATGGTATGATTGTTGTATGATGAAGTTGTCCTACGGACTAAAACCCTCCGGTTTATATAGACACCGGAGAGGGTTAGGGTTACACAAAGTCGGTTACAATGGTAGGAGATCTTGAATATCCGCATCGCCAAGCTTGCCTTCCACGCCAAGGAAAGTCCCATCCGGACACGGGACGAAGTCTTAAATCTTGTATCTTCATAGTCCTGGAGTCTGGCCGAAGGTATAGTCCGGCTATCCGAACACCCCCTAATCTAGGACTCCCTCAGTAGCCCCTGAACCAGGCTTCAATGACGACGAGTCCGGCGCGTAGATATTCTTCGGCATTGCAAGGCGGGTTCCTCCTCCAAATTCTTCATAAAAGTTTGTAAACACCAAGAGTAGTGTCCGGCTCTGCAAAATAAGTTTCCACGTATTGCCACAGAGAGAATAATATTAACACAAATCTAATCTGCTGACGTATTCCACAGCGTGACATCACACTACGGCCAAGCCTTTATTCGAATCGTTTTCACTTTTCCACCTCAGCGTGTTTTGCGAGGCGGTTTCCTTGGCACGTCTTGTCAAAGCAGAGATCGTGTCCCCCATTTACGGGATTCTCATCAATACGGACGCGGGTAACCCAACCGCGCCATTTATCACGGTGCTTGGGAGGCAAGCGAGTTTTACTAGGCTGGTGGGGACGCATAGTCGCATCCGCCCATATAAGGGGATAAGGATCCACCTTTTTACATATGCCTTCTTCCTCCTTTGCCTATCCATCTTCTGCGCACCCGAGCTCCAGCACCCAAGCCCGCACTTCCTACCTCAACCTTCTCCAACAATGTCCGGAGCGGGAGGCAAGTGGATGGTCTCCTGCGTCGCGGAGGGCCATGTCAAAAGGCTAAGGAAGGCCGGATACTTGTCCAAAGACATCGCGCACCGGCTTCCTGAGGAGGGGCAGCTTCTCCCCACCCCAAGGCCCCATGAGAGGGTAGTATTTCTTCCCCACTTCCTCCGCAGACTGGGTTTTCCTCTCCACCCATTCGTCCACGGGCTCATATTCTACTATGGCCTAGATTTCCACGATCTAGCCCCGAACTTCATCCTCAATATCTTGGCGTTTATCGTCGTGTGCGAGGCTTTCCTCTGCATCCGTCCCTA
>NC_053024.1:675635042-675646794 GCF_003073215.2 Triticum urartu
ACACCCAAGGCTCAGGCTAAGCGCTACGGACTTTCAACCATGTCCGAATCCAACCTTCAAGGTCGGTGGATGGCCTCCTCTGTCACAGAGGAGGACATCAAGAAGCTAAGGGAAGCCAGGTATCTGACGGCCAAAATCTCACACAGGCTGCCTGCTCAAGGGCAGGTCATCCCCACTCCCGAACCCAACGAGAGTGTCGTAATTGTTTCCCACTTCCTCCGAGGGCTAGGCTTTAGTCTTGATCCCTTTGTAAGAGGGCTTATGTCCTATTACGGGCTCAATTTCCATGATCTAGCTCCAGATTCCATCCTTCACATCTCGTCGTTTATCATCATGTGTGAGGCCTTCCTCCGCAGCACCCCACACTTCGGCTTATGGCTCAAGACCTTCAATGTGAAGTCGAAGACGATCGATGGGCGACATGCAGAATGCGGAGGTGCCATAATAAGCAAAGGCACCGATGATCTATGGCCAAAGGGTTCCTTCCCGGAGGTGTCCAACTTAAGGCAGCAGGAGTGGTTTTACATCACAGCTCCCCGAGGTACAAAGTGGGCAATTGCCCCTGCCTTCCGCTCGGGTCCCCCGCCACAACTGGCGTCACGGGTCAATGAGGGGCTGGACTGGGGGCCACTTAATGACGTGCTGACATTGCAGAGTCGCGTCTGAGATCTCCTCAAGAGGGATGTCAGTCTTGTCAAGGTAATGCAAGTTATGCTAGTTCATCGGGTCCTGCCATGCCAACGTCG
This sequence comes from Triticum urartu, assembly GCF_003073215.2. Lineage (NCBI taxonomy): Eukaryota > Viridiplantae > Streptophyta > Magnoliopsida > Poales > Poaceae > Triticum > Triticum urartu. The sequence continues at coordinate 675,635,789 of NC_053024.1, forward strand.
ATCTCTCTGTATGTGGGAGTTCAACCCGGAAGGACCGCAAACTATTCAGCAATTCTTCGGTGTGACGCTCGAAGAGATGTATGGATTGTTCTTCGGATCACGAATAAAGTGTCCGGACTCCAACAAGGATGCGGGTCTCAACTGCAACCGTTTAGATACCCACGTAAGTAATTCTGTGGCCGAACATGCTATCTTTTTATTTGTCATAACATCATTCTGAAAAAATCGCTCTCGGCCAGGACTGGATAAGAAAGGCGGAGAGGATCAGGTGTTCGGCCCCCCTTCCCGAAGGCTCACCGGATCCTGTACTAGCCAGGATGCTTGAGAACGCACCTTATCAAGTGCCATCAGGGGAAGATAAAGGGAGGAATAAAGAAGCCGAAAGCGGGCTTCACATATTAGTCATCCAAACAGGGGGAATTAGTGTCTCCGCGAAGGAGGATAATCGGGGAGAAGAATCTAGAATCCCCTCTCCCCAAGGAAGGAAAAGGACCGCCTCTGAAGACTTGGAAACAAAGGTTTCCAAATGAGGGAAGAAACCTGCGCCAGGGGGGCCTGCACCGGAGGGCGTCCTTACCGCACATCGCCCGCAAGGAGGCTAGCCCTCCACCGAGCTGTAAGTGAACAAGAGTACTTTGGTAAATATATCCTGCTTTATCTTCGAGGACAATAGCCGAGACATATATCTTACAGTCCGGCTCGTAGCCCTTCTCGACAGAGTTCGTCTTCGGGGGATTTTCTTCCGGAGATGATGGAGAGCGAAACGCCTCCCCCTGTCTCCCCGCCTCCTGGGGCGGATGACCCTGAGGTGTCATCATGGAGGATTTCTCCTAATCCGCCAAGGTCAGAAGGTAAACCTTCGGCCACCAAAGTCCGGAGTATTCGGCTCCTAAGGAGAGCAACAGAAAGAGTCTGGGATTGTCTGGTGCACAACCGGACGCACTGATGGGTCTTTTGGAGCAAGCGACTATCTCAGAGGCGCATCATACTTTAATGGGTACGGTGGTTGAGAGGATTTCATCTGCCAAAAGTGGGTTGCATGAGGCTTTTACGAGCCTGCTAAGAGGCTTTGAGGTACACAAAGTAATATATAAATTTTTGACGGTACCGCACACGCTAGGTGTGCTCTATACAGATAGTAGCCCTTGAGACTCTGGTTGCTGTCCACAGGCGGCAAACAGAGGATCATAGTCCCAGGTAATGATCGCGCTGCTTTCATGTGCAGGCGGCTGAGGGTCCGGTGGCTGGACGGACTGCTGAGTTTGCCGAACTGAGGCGGCAACTTGATGCAGCAGATGCCGACATTGCGCTTGTGAACGAGCGGCTTGACGAGGCACAGGGTATGTATTTTCGGGTGGTCAACAAATATTAAGAGGAGCATGATGCTAGTGTCTATAATATGTTGTGACTGCAGATGGAGCTGCCGCCGTGGAGACCCTTCGGGCGGAACTTGCCCGAGCCAAGGAACAAGCCAGGAGAAGTGATGCGGCCGCCCTAAAGGCGGCCGAAGACTTAACAGCGAACAGGCTGCTCATCGCCAGAGCGAAGATAAAATAGCCAAGATGGTTGTTGAGCTGAAAGATGCCGCCGGCCGATATGAGCTTCTTGAAAAGGAAAGCCAAGCGAAATCAGCTGACCTGAAGAAAGCCGTGGAAGCAGCCAAGGAAACCCGCTCTCAAATTAGAGCGGCGAAGGAGGAGCTCCGTCAAGCCGGAGATATCACGGCTGGGAAGCCCTTTTTGCTGCGGACGAAGTTCGGAGCTCCGAAGTATGCCCCTCTGGATCAATTATGGAGTGCTGCAGACGCGTACCTGGACTTGGCAATTAGTGTTGCTGATGCGACTGAGTTTTTCAAAGATCAGAAAGATCATGAAGTGGAAAGATTGCTCTGGTCGCAGTTTAGTGCTCCAACGCATCCGCTGCTGTTAAATGAACAAATGGCCGAGTGGGCCAAGCTCCATAGGTTGTCCGGACTTGCCATGAGGTCTGTCGTGGATCATCTTTGGCCGAAGGGACCAAGGCCGAATAGTTATTTTGGTTTAGTGCAACGATTCATTGGTGATGTGCCGCATATCGACGTTGTAAAGAGGTCGGCGTGCATAGAGGGTGTGCGGATGGATCTTGCCCGTGTTAAGACATACAGGGCAGAGATGGAGGCCACCGCTATTGCAACCCGGGATCCGGCCGTAGGCCAGGTCTCAGCTGAGCACTATTTTGAAGAAGTCCTAGAAGGCGCTCGTTTAATAGAGGCTCAGTGCTCAAAGAGTATCATGTTCGAGTGACATGTATCCCAATTGTAAAAACAATGCTATTTGGATTATAAAGGTTGTGTTTATACTTTTGCCTGAAAGTATTATGATGCCTCCTGTGCGGCCGTTTATGTATGTATATAACCTGAAAGTTTGCAATCGTCGGCTTCAGCCCCCACGCACATAATGCGGGGGTGTTCGGAAAAGCACGTATTCACACTTGACCCAACGTCTTGGTCCATTAAGGAGGTGATAGCGCGGAGAACAAGGCAATCGGACTATATAGCTTTAACACTTTCACTTAGCGATAGGAGTTTGATGGTGGGGCTACTATGATAGTGTTGAGGAACATAGTAATTGAAAAAAATTCCAACGCACACGCAAGATCATGGTGATGCATAGCAACGAGAGGGGAGAGTGTTGTCCACGTACCCTCGTAGACCGAAAGCGGAAGCGTTAGCACAACGCGGTTGATGTAGTCATACGTCTTCACGATCCGACCGATCAAGTACCGAACGTAGGGCACCTCTGAGTTCAGCACACGTTCAGCCTGATGACATCCCTCGAACTCTGATCCAGTCGAGTGTTGAGGGAGAGTTTTGTCAGCACGACGGCGTGGTGACGATGATGATGTTCTACCGACGCAGGGCTTCACCTAAGCACCGCTATAGTATTATCGAGGTGGACTATGGTGGAGGGGGGCACCGCACACGGCTAAAAGATCAAACGATCAATTGTTGTGTCTCTAGGGTGCCCCCTTGCCCCTATATATAAAGGAGCAAGGGGGGTGCGGCCGGCTAGGAGAGAGGGCGTGCTAGGAGGAGTCCTACTCCTACCGGGAGTAGGACTCCCGCCCCTTCCTATTTTGATTGGGACTTGGGAGGGGGGAAAGAGGAAGGGAAGGGGGCGCCGCCCCCCTCTCCTTGTCCTATTCGGACTGGGGAGGGCGCGGCCCAGCCCTGGTCGCCTCTCCTCTTCTCCGTAAAGGCCCACTAAGGCCCATTAACCTCCCGGGGGGTTCCGGTAACCTCCCGGTACTCCGGTAAAATCCCGATTTCACCCGGAACACTTCCGATATCCAAACATAGGCTTCCAATATATCAATCTTCATGTCTCGACCATTTCGAGACTCCTCGTCATGTCCTTGATCACATCCGGGACTCCGAACAACCTTCGGTACATCAAAACATATAAACTCATAATATAATCTTCATCGTAATGTTAAGCGTGCGACCCTACGGGTTCGAGAACTATGTAGATATGACCGAGACACGTCTCCGGTCAATAACCAATAGTGGAACCTGGATGCTCATATTGGTTCCCACATATTCAATGAAGATCTTTATCGGTTAGACCGCATAACAACATACGTTGTTCCCTTTGTCATCGGTATGTTACTTGCCCGAGATTCGATCATCGGTATCTCAATACCTAGTTTTAATCTTGTTACCGGCAAGTCTCTTTACTCGTTCCATAATACATCATCCCGCAACTAACTCATTAGTTGCAATGCTTGCAAGGCTTAAGTGATGTGCATTACCGAGAGGGCCCAGAGATACCTCTCCGACAATCGGAGTGACAAATCCTAATCTCGAAATACGCCAACCCAACAAGTACCTTCGGAGACACCTGTAGAGCACCTTTATAATCACCCAGTTACGTTGTGACGTTTGGTAGCACACAAAGTGTTCCTCCGGTAAACGGGAGTTGCATAATCTCATAGTCATAGGAACATGTATAAGTCATGAAGAAAGCAATAGCAACATACTAAACGATTGGGTGCTAAGCTAACAGAATGGGTCAGGTCAATCACATCATTCTCCTAATGATGCGATCTCATTAATCAAATGACAACTCTTTGTCTATGGTTAGGAAACTTAACCATCTCTGATCAACGAGCTAATCAAGTAGAGGCATACTAGTGACATACTGTTTGTCTATGTATTCACACATGTATTATGTTTTCGGTTAATACAATTCTAGCATGAATAATAAACATTTATCATGATATAAGGAAATAAATAATAACTTTATTATTGCCTCTAGGGCATATTTCCTTCAGTCTCCCACTTGCACTAGAGTCAATAATCTAGATTACACAGTAATGATTCTAACACCCATGGAGCCTTGGTGCTGATCATGTTTTGCTCGTGGAAGAGGCTTACTCAACGGGTCCGCAATGTTCAGATCCGTATGTATCTTGCAAATTTCTATGCCTCCCACCTGGACTAAATCCTAGATGGAATTGAAGCGTCTCTTGATGTGCTTGGTTCTCTTGTGAAATCTGGATTCCTTCGCCAAGGCAATTGCACCAGTATTGTCACAAAAGATTTTCATTGGTCCCGATGCACTAGGTATGACACCTAGATCGGATATGAACTCCTTCATCCAGACTCCTTCATTTTCTGCTTCCGAAGCAGCTATGTACTCCGCTTCACACGTAGATCCCGCCACGATGCTTTGTTTAGAACTGCACCAACTGATAGCTCCACCGTTCAATGTAAACATGTATCCAGTTTGCGATTTAGAATCGTCCGGATCAGTGTCAGAGCTTCATCAACGTAACAATTTATGATGAGCTCTTTGTCACCTCCATAAACGAGAATCATATCCTTAGTTCTTTTCAGGTATTTCAGGATGTTCTTGACCGTTGTCCAGTGATCCACTCCTGGATTAATTTGGTACCTCCTTGCTAGACTTATAGCAAGGCACACATCAGGTCTGGTACACAGCATTGCATACATGATAGAGCCTATGGCTGAAGCATAGGGAACATCTTTCATTTTCTCTCTATCTTCTGCAGTGGTCGGGAATTGAGTCTTACTCAACTTCACACCTTGTAACATAGGCAACAACCCTTTCTTTGCTTGATCCATTTTGAACTTCTTCAAAACTTTGTCAAGGTATGTGCTTTGTGAAAGTCCAGTTAAGCATTTTGATCTATCTCTATAGATCTTGATGCCCAATATATAAGCAGCTTCACCGAGGTCTTTCATTGAAAAACTCTTATTCAAGTATCCCTTTATGCTATCCAGAAATCCTATATCATTTCCAATCAACAATATATCATCCACATATAATATTAGAAATGCTACAGAGCTACCACTCACTTTCTTGTAAAATACAGGCTTCTCCAAAGGTCTGTACAAAACCAAATGCTTTGATCATACTGTCAAAGCGTTTATTCCAACTCCGAGAGGCTTGCACCAGTCCATAAATGGATCGGTGGAGCTTGCACACTTTGTTAGCTCCCTTTGGATCGACAAAACCTTCCGGTTGCATCATATACAACTCTTCTTCCTGAAATCCATTCAGGAATGCAGTTTTGACATCCATATGCCAAATTTCATAATCATAAAATGCGGCAATTGCTAACATGATTCGGACAGACTTAAGCATCGCTACGGGTGAGAAGGTCTCATCGTAGTCAATCCCTTGAACTTGTCGAAAACCTTTCGCAACAAGTCGAGCTTTGTAGACAGTAACATTACCGTCAGCGTCAGTCTTCTTCTTGAAGATCCATTTATTCTCAATTGCTTGCCGATCAGCGGGCAAGTCAACCAAAGTCCACACTTTGTTCTCATACATGGATCCCATCTCAGATTTCATGGCCTCAAGCCATTTTGCGGAATCTGGGCTCACCATCGCTTCTTCATAGTTCGTAGGTTCGTCATGGTCTAGTAACATAACTTTCCAGAATAGGATTACCATACCACTCTGGTGCGGATCTTACTCTGGTTGACCTACGAGGTTCAGTAACAACTTGATCTAAAGTTTCATGATCATCATCATTAACTTCCTCACTAATTGGTGTAGGTGTCGCAGAAACCGGTTTCTGTGATGAACTACTTTCCAACAAGGGAGCAGGTACAGTTACCTCATCAAGTTCTAATTTCCTCCCACTCACTTCTTTCGAGAGAAACTCCTTCTCTAGAAAAACTCGAATTTAGCAACAAAAGTCTTGCCTTCGGATCTGTGATAGAAGGTGTACCCAACAGTCTCCTTTGGGTATCCTATGAAGACACATTTCTCCGATTTGGGTTCGAGCTTATCAGGTTGAAGCTTTTTCACATAGCATCGCAGCCCCAAACTTTCAGAAACGACAACTTTGGTTTCTTGCCAAACCAGTTCATAAGGCGTTCGTCTCAACGGATTTCGATGGTGCCCTATTTAACGTGAATGCAGCCGTCTCTAAAGCATAACCCCAAAATGATAGCGGTAAATCTAAGAGACATCATAGATCGCACCATATCTAGTAAAGTACGATTACGTTCGGACACACCATTACGCTGTGGTGTTCCGGTGGCGTGAGTTGCGAAACTATTCCGCATTGTTTCAAATGAAGACAAACTCATAACTCAAATATTCTCCTCCATGATCAGATCATAGAAACTTTATTTTCTTGTTATGATGATTTTCCACTTCACTCTGAAATTCTTTGAACTTTTCAAATGTTTCAGACTTATGTTTCATTAAGTAGATATACCCATATCTGCTCAAATCATCTGTGAAGGTGAGAAAATAACGATATCTGCCACGAGCCTCAACATTCATTCGGACCACATACATCTGTATGTATGATTTCCAACAAATCTGTTGCTCTCTCCATAGTTCCGGAGAACGGCGTTTTAGTCATCTTGCCCATGAGGCACGGTTCGCAAGTACCAAGTGATTCATAATCAAGTGGTTCCAAAAGTCCATCAGTATGGAGTTTCTTCATGCGCTTTACACCGATATGACCTAAACGGCAGTGCCACAAATAAGTTGCACTATCATTATCAACTCTGCATCTTTTGGTCTTCAATATTATGAATATGTGTATCACCACTATCGAGATTTAGAAAAAATAGACCACTCTTCAAGGGTGCATGACCATAAAAGATATTACTCATATAAATAGAACAACCATTATTCTCTGATTTAAATGAATAACCGTCTCGCATCAAACAAGATCCAGATATAATGTTCATGCTCAACGCTGGCACCAAATAACAATTATTTAGGTCTAATACTAATCCCGAAGGTAGATGTAGAGGTAGCGTGCCGACCGCGATCACATCGACTTTGGAACCGTTTCCCACGCGCATCGTCACCTCGTCCTTAGCCAATCTTCGCTTAATCCGTAGTCCCTGTTTCGAGTTGCAAATATTAGCAACAGAACCAGTATCAAATACCCAGGTGCTACTGCGAGCATTAGTAAGGTACACATCAATAACATGTATATCACATATACCTTTGTTCACCTTTGCCATCCTTCTTATCCGCCAAATACTTGGGGCAGTTCCGCTTCTAGTGACCAGTCTGCTTGCAGTAGAAGCACTCAGTTTCAGGCTTAGGTCCAGACTTGGGTTTCTTCTCCTGATCAGCAACTTGCTTGCTTTTCTTCTTGAAGTTCCCCTTCTTCTTCCCTTTGCCCTTTTTCTTGAAACTAGTGGTCTTGTTGACCATCAACACTTGATGCTCCTTCTTGATTTCTACCTCCGCAGCTTTCAGCATTGTGAAGAGCTCGGGAATAGTCTTATTCATCCCTTCCATATTATAGTTCATCAGAAAGCTCTTGTAGCTTGGTGGCAGTGATTGGAGAATTATGTCAATGACGCGATCATCTGGAAGATTAACTCCCATCTGAATCAAGTGATTATTATACCCAGACATTTTGAGTATATGCTCACTGACAGAACTGTTCTCCTCCATCTTGCAGCTATAGAACTTATTGGAGACTTCATATCTCTCAATCCGGGCATTTGCTTGAAATATTAACTTCAACTCCTGGAACATCTCATATGCTTCATGATGTTCAAAACGTCGTTGAAGTCCCGATTCTAAGCCGTAAAGCATGGCACACCGAACTATCGAGTAGTCATCAGCTTTGCTCTGCCAAACGTTCATAACATCTGGTGTTGATCCAGCAGCAGGCCTGGCACCCAGCGGTGCTTCCAGGACGTAATTCTTGTGTACAGCAATGAGGATAATCCTCAAGTTACAGACCCAGTCCGTGTAATTGCTACCATCATCTTTCAACTTTGCTTTCTCAAGGAACGCATTAAATTTTAACGGAACAACAGCACGGGCCATTTATCTACAATTAACATAAACAAGCAAGATACTATCAGGGACTAAGTTCATGATAAATTTAAGTTCAATTAATCATATTACTCAAGAACTCCCACTTAGATAGACATCCCTCTAATCATCTAAGTGATCACGTGATCCAAATCAACTAAACCATAACCGATCATCACGTGAAATGGAGTAGTTTTCATTGGTGAACATCACTATGTTGATCATATCTACTATATGATTCACGCTCGACCTTTCGGTCTCAGTGTTCTGAGGCCATATCTGCATATGCTAGGCTCGTCAAGTTTAACCTGAGTATTCTGCGTGTGCAAAACTGGCTTGCACCCGTTGTAGATGGACGTAGAGCTTATCACACCCGATCATCACGTGGTGTTTGGGCACGACGAACTTTGGCAATGGTGCATACTCAGGGAGAACACTTTTATCTTGAAATTTAGTGAGAGATCATCTTATAATGCTACCGCCGAACTAAGCAAAATAGGATGTATAAAAGATAAACATCACATGCAATCATAATATGTGACATGATATGGCCATCATCATCTTGTTCCTTTGATCTCCATCTCCAAAGCATCGTCATGATCTCCATCGTCACCGGCATGACACCATGATCTCCATCATCTTGATCTATATCAATGTGTCGTCACATGGTCGTCTCGCCAACTATTGCTCTTGCAACTATTGCTATCGCATATCGATAAAGTAAAGCAATTGTTTGGCGCTTGCATCTTATGCAATAGAGAGACAACCATAAGGCTTTTGCCAGTTGCCGATAACTTCAAGAAAACATGATCATCTCATACAAAAACTTATATCTCATCACGTCTTGACCATATCACATCACAAGATGCCCTGCAAAAAAAAGTTAGACGTCCTCTACTTTGTTGTTGCAAGTTTTACGTGGCTGCTACGAGCTTAGCAAGAACTGTTCTTACCTACGCATCAAAACCACAACGATAGTTTGTCAAGTTGGTGCTGTTTTAACCTTCGCAAGGACCGGGCGTAGCGACACTCGACTCAACTAAAGTTAGAGAAACTGACACCCGCCAGCCACCTGTGTGCAAAGCACGTCGGTAGAACCAGTCTTGCGTAAGCGTACGCGTAATGTCGGCCCGGGCCGCTTCATCCAACAATACCGCCGAACCAAAGTATGACATGCTGGTAAGCAGTATGACTTATATCGCCCACAACTCACTTGTGTTCTACTCGTGCATATAACATCAATGCATAAAACCTGGCTCGGATGCCACTGTTGGGGAACGTAGTAATTTCAAAAAATTTCCTACGCACATGCAAGATCATGGTGATGCATAGCAACGAGAGGGGAGAATGTTGTCCACGTACCCTCATAGATTGAAAGCGGAAGCGTTAGCACAACGCGTTTGATGTAGTCATACGTCTTTACGATCCGACCGATCAAGTACCGAACGCACGGCACCTCCGAGTTCTGCACATGTTCAACTCGATGACGTACCTCGAACTCCGATCCAGCCGAGTGTTGAGGGAGAGTTTCGTCAGCACGACAGCGTGGTGACGATGATGATGTTCTACCGACGCAGGGCTTTGCCTAAGCACCGCTACGATATGACCGAGGTGGATTATGGTGGAGGGGGGCACCGCACACGGCTAAGAGATCAAGAGATCAATTGTTGTGTCTTTGTGGTGCCCCCTGCCCCCGTATATAAAGGAGTGGAGGAGGGGGAGGGTCGGCCCTCTCTATGGCGCGCCCTAGGGGAGTCCTACTCCCACCGGGAGTAGGATTCCCCCTTTCCTAGTAGAACTAGGAACCCTTCCAAGTAGTAGGAGTAGGAGGGGAGGGAAGGAAAGGGAAGGGAAAAGTTGAAGGAAGGAAGGGGGCGCCCCCCTCCCTAGTCCAATTCCCATGGGGAGGGGTGCGGCCACCCTTTGAGGCCTTTCTCTCCTTTCCCGTATGGCCCATTAAGGCCCAATACGAATTCCCGTAACTCTCCGGTACTCCCGAAAATACCCGAATCACTCGGAACCTTTCCGATGTCCGAATATAGTCGTCCAATATATCGATCTTTACGTCTCGGCCATTTTGAGACTCCTCGTCATGTCCCCGATCTCATCCGGGACTCCGAACTCCTTCGGTACATCAAAACACATAAACTCATAATATAACCGTCATCGAACTTTAAGCGTGCGGACCCTACAGGTTCGAGAACTATGTAGACATGACCGGGACACGTCTCTGGTCAATAACCAATAGCGGAACCTGGATGCTCATATTGGCTCATACATATTCTACGAAGATCTTTATCGGTCAAATCGCATAACAACATACGTTGTTCCCTTTGTCATCGGTATGTTACTTGCCCGAGATTCGATCGTCGGTATCTCAATACCTAGTTCAATCTCGTTACCGGAAAGTGTCTTTACTCATTTCGTAATACATCATCCCGCAAGTAACTCATTAGTTGCAATGCTTGCAAGGCTTATAGTGATGTGCATTACCGAGTGGGCCCAGAGATACCTCTCCGACAATCGGAGTGACAAATCCTAATCTCGAAATACGCCAACCCAACATGTACCTTTGGAGACACCTGTAGAGCTCCTTTATAATCACCCAGTTACGTTGTGATGTTTGATAGCATACAAGGTGTTCCTCCGGTATTCGGGAGTTGCATAATCTCATAGTCAGAGGAACATGTATAA
>NC_053024.1:675647794-675670460 GCF_003073215.2 Triticum urartu
ATGGACATCTTGAGTATCTAGTACCTGGATTATCATGTGAATCTCAACATGTTACTCTAAATTAATTTTGTTGGGTTATGTTTAATGATGATGCTTAATTGGGATTGAGAATGCTGTCAACCATTCTCAATGTTTAACAACTACCATGATAGTTAAATAAATTTATTCCTTTGAAGTAGGGAAAAATTGGCTTTACGCAAAACTGTAACCATAGAGCTTTCCACCAGCCAAATATGCATATAGTATAGCTGTTTCATTCCATTACTCTCTATGTGTTACATTGCCAGCATATTCCATGTGCTGGCCTGTTTCGGGCTGCAACGTTAATGTTGCAGACTTTTCAGACGACGATTAAGGAGTTTTTAGGTCGTGGTTCTATACTCAGTGATGCCGTTGGAGTTGATGGACTCACTTACCTTCCAAGCGTTCCGCTGTTATCATTATTAGATGGCCTTAAGCCATATTTATTGTAATAAGTTCTCTTTTGAGACACTCGATGTAATAAGTGTGTGATTGCTACTCTGCTATAAATCCTCCGAGTACTGTGTGGTGTCAGCATTACTGATCCAGGGATGACACTGGAGCACAGAGATCAGACTGTTTGAGGTCTGGTCGCTACAGAGATGGTATCAGAGCCCACGCTGACTGTAGGACACGACCACTAAGCTAAAAGACCTAGATCACTTTTCACTCTCTTCTCTTCTGACTTCTCATCTTCTCTACTCATTTAGGATGGCGGATGCAAGGAACAAGTTCACGCAACCGGATGAAGATACACCCTTTGGACGTCACTTGAAGGAAGTCACCAGATACCTGAACATAGGAGTACCAAGCTTCACCGGAACCTACAACGCCACTTTACCTGAAGAAGAGCGCTGGATGATTCAAGTTCAAGTTCCAGGAAGAACGTTCATGCCAGTCACTGAGCCCATAGAGTTTTATTTTGATGCACCAACTTGGAGTCTAGGAAAGAGCATGGCAGCCCACATCGCCATGGGACGCATTGGAGAAGTCTACCGTAAGGATCTCAAGGATACAATCTACCAGATTTGTGGGTGCTGAGATGAACACTGGGAGATGATCAGCACCAGAAAGGATAGATCAATCGCAGCTTTTATCCAGGAGTTAAACCAGCACATTCGACGATAGGAGAACCAGATGTGCACCGACATAATAGATCTGAAGAAGGCTAAGACTAGAATGAAGGAACTGGAGGAAGAACTCAAGGCTACACGTGAAGATTATGAAGAGGAAATTGAAGTATTGGTGGAGAAGAATGACGACCTGATCAAGAAGATTGGAATATTTATGGGAGGCCCTACGCCAGTAGATGAAGACGAAGAACCCAAGGAGATTAGCCCGGAAGACTACATCATCATCGACGACACCGACTCGGATCTAGATAGTAGCGATGATGACTATGTTGATGAAGCTGGAGCAGATATCATGGAGTCTGCAACCGAAGAATATTTCTAGTAGACCACCTCATCAGTAGTAGTAGTCCACCATGTAAATATAGTAGTCCGAGCACTTGTTGCGATAGATAGATCAATTGTATGCCCTTGTTTGATTGAATGAAGTGAATTGTTTGCTTTTGCCTCATGTGCATATGGGTAGTGTTTTCTCTTTAGACCCCCTCTATTCTTACATCTCATCTTTTCTAAACCCTCAGATGCCTCCAAGATGTGACCACGGATTTGCCTTTCCACCGGAGCTCACCCAGTTGATCCAGCAGCAGAACACATTGATGCGGTTGCTAGTCCAGAATCAAAACTAGGGGAACAACAACAACAACCCACCACTACCACCACCACCTGTTGACCACTTAGCCCATTTTCTTAGGCTGAATCTGCCGGTGTTTTCCAGTAGCACCGAGCCGATAGTAGCAGATGATTGGCTCTGCAAGACAGCTAGGGAGTTGACCATAGCAGGATGCACAGATGCAGAGAAGGTGAAGTTTGCCGCACATCAGCTAGAAGGACCCGCAGCATCATGCTGGGAGAATTTCACCGCCACTTTCCCAGTCAACACTGTCACATGGGACAAGTTTCAGCAGGCTTTTCATACTGCCCATGTTTCAGCAGGAGCTATGGCCATGAAGAAGCGTGAGTTTCGCAACTTGCGCCAAGGAGGACGGACAGTTGGCCAATACATGGAGGACTTTAGTAAGTTAGCACGGTATGCCCCAGATGATGTCGCTACGGATGCAGCAAAGCAGGAGAAGTTTCTGGAAGGACTGAATGATGAGTTGAGCATGCAGTTGATGGTAGCCACTTTCAAAAACTACCAGGAGTTGGTAGATCGTGCTCTTATGATTGAAGGGAAGCAGCAGCAAATTGAGAATCGCAAGAGGAAGTATGGACAAGGAAAGTACAATTCAAGAGCTCAGCAGAAGCCACGTTTTACCCCTAGACCGGGAAGACATTTTCAGCATACCCATGGAGGAGGTAGCTCGCACAACCACAATGGCACCAAGAATGGTAATGGCAATGGAGGAAGCAACGGCCAGAATCGCACCAACCCATCAACCCCAGCCAAGAAGGACCTGAGCCAAGTCACTTGCTTTAAGTGTCAGAAGACCGGACATTATGCCAATGAATGTCCTGAAGGCCAAAATGGCAATGGAAGTTCTGGGAAGAAGTCGAACCCTTTCAACAGGGGACAGGTGAACCACGTTAGCGTGGAGGAGGTTGAAGCTCGGCCTGATGCAGTAATAGGTAAGTTTTTGGTTAAGTCATTTACTGCACTCGTTCTTTTTAATACTGGTGCATCGCATTCATACATCTCAAGGGGATTTGTGGATAAGTATAACCTATCAACCCAAGCCCTTAGGTCACCCATGTTAGTAACCTCGCCTGGAGCAGAGTATGTGGCTAGTCTATGGTGTGATCGGTTACCATTAAGGATTGGTAACTATGTTTTTCCCTCAGACCTAATAGTATTGGAATCTCAAGGATTGGATGTGATATTAGGCATGGATTGGTTATCAAAGTATGAAGGGAATATTGAATGTGCTAGTAAGTCAATTCTGCTTACCACACCATAAGGGAGAAGGATCAAGTATGTATCCCGGCATGTGCCAAAGAGGACTCAAGTAAATTGCCTAACAGGAGTTGTGCAGGAGGAAGTACCAGTGGTAAGGGATTTCCCTGAAGTATTTCTAGAAGAGTTGTCAGGCATGCCACCGGATAGAGATATTGAGTTTTTGATTGAGCTATTGCCAGGCACAGGGCCAATATCAAAGAGACCATATAGGATGCCAGCAAAGGATTTGGTGGAAATTAAGAAGCAGATTAAGGAGTTACTGGATAAAGGATATATTCACCCAAGTTCTTCGCCTTGGGGATCACCAGTACTACTAGTGGAGAAGAAGGATGGATCGTTAAGGATGGTTGTTGATTATCGAGGATTGAATGAAGTAATGATCAAAAACAAGTACCCACTACCAATGATCAACGATCTGTTTGATCGATTGCAAGGAGCTAAGGTATTTTCCAAGATCGATCTGCGATCAGGATACCACCAGTTGAAGATTCGAGAACAGGATATTCCTAAGACAGCTTTTACCACCAGGTATGGGCTGTATGAGTATACCGTTATGTCATTTGGTCTGACTAACGCACCTGCCTATTTTATGAACATGATGAACAAAGTGTTTATGGAGTTCTTGGATAAGTTCGTCGTAGTGTTCATTGACGATATCCTGGTTTATTCGAAGAATGAAGAGGAACACAAGGAGCATTTGCGTTTGGTACTTGGAAAGCTCAGAGAACATCAATCATATGCCAAGTTCAGCAAATGTGAGTTTTGGTTGAAGGAAGTAGGATTCCTCAGACACGTTATATCTGGAGAAGGTATAGCAGTTGATCCCACTAAAGTTGATACTGTGACCAAGTGGGAAGCCCCAACAACAGTTGGAGAGATCCGAAGTTTTCTTGGACTCGCAGTATACTACCAGAGATTTATTGAGAATTTCTCAAAGATTGCGAAGCCTATGACTGAGTTGTTAAAGAAAGATACCAAGTTCATATGGACATAGGAACGTGAGGCTAGTTTCCAGGATTGAAGAAACGCTTAGTTACCTCACCAGTGTTGATTTTGCCAGACCAGACCAAGGATTATGAGGTGTATTGTGACGCTTCACGTCGAGGACTTGGAGCAGTGCTTATGCAGGAAGGGAGAATTGTTTCATATGCCTCAAGACAACTGAAACCTCATGAGTTGAATTATGCCACGCATGATTTGGAGTTAGCAGCCGTAGTGCATGCTTTGAAAACATGGAGGCATTTCCTCATTGGAAACCATTGTGAGGTGTACACGGATCATAAGAGTTTGAAGTACATTTTCACCCAGAAGGAGTTGAATCTCAAACAAAGGAGATGGTTGGAGCTTATTAAGGATTATGATATGAAATTGCATTACCACCCCGGAAAGGCTAATGTAGTAGCTGACGCATTAAGCCATAAGAGCCATGTCAATATGTTAATGACGGGAGAAATACCCAAGGAGTTAGCAGAAAATCTTCGTGAACTATGTGTGGAAATAGTACCGAGAGGCTATGTAGCAGCATTGGAGATTCAGTCAACTTTGATGGATAGAATTAGGGAAGCTCAGAAAACTGACAAAGAGATTGCCGCTATAAAGGAGAAACTGAGCACAGGAAAAGCTAAAGGATTTCGTGAGGATGAGCACGACACCCTATGGTTTGAAGACCGCATTTATGTGCCCAATGACCCGGAGATCAGGAAGTTGATTTTGCAAGAGGCACACGGTTCACCGTATTCAATTCACCCAGGAAATACCAAGATGTATTTCGATTTGAAGGATATTTTTTGGTGGACCAGAATGAAGAAGGATATTGCGGAGTATGTAGCAGTTTGTGATGTATGTCAGAGAGTAAAGGCAGAGCATCAGAAGCCAGCGGGGTTGTTACAACCATTGTCGATACCCGAATGGAAGTGGGATAAGCTAGGCATGGATTTTATCACGGGATTACCCAGGACTCGTTCAGGCTATGACTCGATTTGGGTTGTAGTTGATCGATTGACGAAAGTAGCTCATTTCATCCCAGTAAAGACCACTTACACCAGTGCTAAGTTGGCAAAGATATACATGACCAGGATCGTATATCTGCATGGAGTTCCAAGGAGTATCATATTAGATAGAGGAACCCAGTTTACCTCAAAGTTCTGGAAGCAGTTGCACAAAAATTTGGGTACCAGGCTAGAATTCAGTACAGCTTTTCATCCACAGACAGATGGATAGACCGAGAGAGTCAATCAGATTTTGGAAGATATGCTGAGAGCTTGTGCGCTAGATTACGGATCTAGTTGGGACGATAATTTGCCATATGCAGAGTTCTCTTACAACAACAGTTATCAAACCAGTTTAAAGATGGCCCCTTTCGAAGCTTTGTATGGAAAGAGGTGCAGGACACCATTGTCATGGGACGAAGTTGGAGACCGCCAGTTGTTTGGTCCTGACTTGATTAAAGAGTCTGAACAGAAGGTGAAGTTGATTCGCGATAGGATCAAGGTAGCCCAGTCCAGACAGAAAGGTTATGGAGATTCTAAACGCAAGGAGACAGTTTACGAAGTCGGAGATAGAGCTTATCTTCGAGTATCTCCACTTCGGGGAATAAAGCGTTTTGGAGTTAAAGGGAAGCTAGCACCACGATTTGTAGGACCATATCGAGTATTGGAGCGTATGGGAGAAGTGGCCTACAAGTTGGAATTGCCCGAAGGATTGTCAGGAGTTCATGATGTGTTCCACGTTTCTCAGTTAAAGAAATGTCAGCGAAGATGGCTGACATACCGTTGAGAGATACAGTTCCTTGGATAACGATTTGACCTATGAGGAGAAACCAATTAAGATCCTTGAGTTTGCCAGCCGAGTTACCCGCAGCAAGGTTATCAAGTTTTGCAAAGTTCAGTGGAGCCACCACACAGAGGATGAAGCCACCTGGGAACGAGAGGAAGATTTGCTCAAGCACCACGCTCACCTATTTTCTAGCCAACCCGAATCTCGAGGGCGAGATTCATCTTAAGGGGGGTAGGTTTGTAACATCCCAAATTTCCAATTTGGAATGTTATACATTAGATCATCTATGCATATCATATTTTATTTTGCATTTTGGTTGATCCTAGAAATTCTACGCAACTCAATGACCCACGGAGAGAGTTGGGGATTTCGTTATTTTCATATTTGAGTTTTCTCAAATTTTGAGAATAGGATCATTTGATTTTATTTATTTTATCATCAATTATTTCTACTACAAAAATATGAGAGAGGGAATAAAATGACTTTCCCAAAATAGAGAAATATTGAGGATTTAATAATAAAATCAAATAAGATTTTATTTCGGAGTTTTTCGGTGTTTTATTTGAATTTAGGAAAAATGTGCGTTTTTCAAAATTGCATTTAGGTCCCAAATAAATGTTCACCTTGTGAGGCTTGATTTTAGAAGCCCGTGAAAATTTATTTCGGAATTTTTGGAGTCCGCTTAGTATTTCTTTTTATTTTTCTTCTGTGCGTAATTATTAAAAAAACCAACCGACCTACGGGCCGTGTCCGACCAGGACTCCGGCCCGAGGTGGCCTTATAAGCCG
Organism: Triticum urartu; assembly: GCF_003073215.2. Classification (NCBI taxonomy): domain Eukaryota; kingdom Viridiplantae; phylum Streptophyta; class Magnoliopsida; order Poales; family Poaceae; genus Triticum; species Triticum urartu. Next base: position 675,654,403 of record NC_053024.1, read on the forward strand.
GCCCAGCCCCGGGGGAAACCCTAGCCCCAACCCCGCCCCGCACCGGCGCCCGCCGCCGCTGCCAGCGCCGCCGCCGCCCCGCTCGCGCCGCCGCCCCGCCGACGCGCCGCCTCGCCCGCACGCTCGCCGAGGTTTGCCGCCGCCTCGATTTCCGTGTCGCCGTTTTTTTCGAAAAACCGTTGGTTTTTTTTATTTTTTTAGGTTCGGTTTTTTTAAATAGATCGGTTTTTACGGTTTATTTAATTAGTGAGCGTTCGTCCGTTCATTCGTTCTAGCGAACGTTCGTCGTTTTTATTTTTCTCGGATTAAATCCGCGATTTTTTGATCGCGATTCCTGATCCGATTTTCGTTTTAGTATAACGTTTTGCTCGTTTATCGGAATCAGGCGATTCAAGCGCCTAGAGTTTCGTCTCGAAACCCTCTATCCGTTTAATAAACTTAAACAGGATTTTGCTACTGTAAAATTTTCCCTAGATCAAGATTAGTAGAACGAAGTTGTTTTCTTTCGCCATTTGACTTTCGTTGCTTCGTTCGATTTGATTCTTTTTGCCAACCAGAGTTCTTAAGTTGAACCTTCTGGTTAGATCTCTTATTTGAGTTTTACCCGTGCATTAGATGAGTTCTTATTGTATGCTCGTTTGTTTGTCTGCGATAGAATACCCGGAGTGCGCCGCCTGTTACTTCGAATCACTAGGTTTCCCAGATCATCAGCAAGGCAAGTAACACTTTGATCATACCTTTTCTACTACCCAGTTTTATTGCATTAGATCAATCCTCACACATTGCATGGTTAGGATCTAATTAAATTTTGGGATGGGAAGTAGATGAGGTAGTACCTATTACCTGTTATTATCAAACCTTTGGGAGTTACTTCTACGTTTGCTTATTATGCCATGCTATGCCAGTAGACCTGGATTGGGTGAGTGATATCCATGACAGATGTGAGTTTTGTTAATTAATGGTTTATCTAAGGTGGCAACTTAAACACACATCTGGGTGGATTGAGGCACCTGGGTATTCCAGGACTTGCCTGTTTTCTTTTGGACCGCCACCCAGGCTTAAAGGGATCATGAGACTATTCATACTAGAAACTTTCGTGTGCAGCCACAAGCTATTATGGGCTCTAGCATAGTTGACTAAGTCGTGCGAACTCTTATAGTGGTAGACTAGCAGATGTAGGGGATGTAGGTGGTACGGTCTACCCGATCGTAAGGTGCTAGCGCTTCTGAAAGACTATATCTCGGTCATCCGTTTCTCAAAAACCATGTAGTGCGAGAAACCAAACGGAGGCGATCGAGTCTTGTGGGGAAAAGTGTGCAAACCTCTGCAGAGTGTAATAAAATAATCATGGTTAGCCGTGTCCTTGGTTATGGACATCTTGAGTATCTAGTACCTGGATTATCATGTGAATCTCAACATGTTACTCTAAATTAATTTTGTTGGGTTATGTTTAATGATGATGCTTAATTGGGATTGAGAATGCTGTCAACCATTCTCAATGTTTAACAACTACCATGATGGTTAAATAAATGTATTCCTTTGAAGTAGGGAAAATTGGCTTTACGCAAAACTGTAACCATAGAGCTTTCCACCAGCCAAATATGCATATAGTATAGCTGTTTCATTCCATTACTCTCTATGTGTTACATTGCCAGCATATTCCATGTGCTGACCCATTTCAGGCTGCAACGTTAATGTTGCAGACTTTTCAAACGACGATTAAGGAGTTTTTAGGTCGTGGTTCTATACTCAGTGATGTCGTTGGAGTTGATGGACTCACTTATCTTCCAAGCCTTCCGCTGTTATCGTTATTAGATGGCCTTAAGCCATATTTATTGTAATAAGTTCTCTTTTGAGACACTTGATGTAATAAGTGTGTGATTGCTACTCTGTTATAAATCCTCCGAGTACTGTGTGGTGTCAGCATTACTGATCCAGGGATGACACCGGAGCACAGAGATCAGACTGTTTGAGGTCTGGTCGCTACACAAAAATAAAGCATAAAAAGGAAAGTAAACTAGCATGAATGATACAATGAAAAAGTATGAGCACCGACATCTAGCAATGAGTGTGTGAACATAAATGTAATGTCGGTGGGAAATACATACTCCCCCAAGGTTAGGCTTTTGGCCTAAGTTGGTCTATGGCCACGGCTGGCCTGGCGGATATCCATAATAATAGTTGGGGTCGTACTGCGAAGAAGATGAAGACTCTGATTGCCACTGGTTGGCTATCATCTTCGGATCCCACTGGTAATTAGACTGTCATGAAGGATCAACTTGTGGTTCCGGCTCTGGCTCCATGGCTGGTGCAGGGTTCCGGTAGGCGTGAATAGCCTCTAACGGAACAAGGTACTGGCCTGCAGATAAATCAAACAAAGAAGGAGCAGGCAGGATAATAGTCTCAGGATGATGTTTATCAAAGAAAAATTTGTATTTAAGCTCTCCTTCCCTTTTCTTAACAATAAAATCATGTGCCACCATACTTTTATAATCTAAATAAACACGAGGCGGCACTTTTTCTTCCTTCTCATAATGCCTAATAGGTATGTTAAAATGTGCAGCTAGGCGTGAAGCATAGATGCCTCCAAAGATGGGGCCCTTTGTACGGTTCAGACTTAACCGTTTAGCAATAATGCTTCCCATACTAACAGAGTTATCACCAAATAAACCGTGGAGCAAAATAATAATATCAGGGACACTAAGGTTTCCATAGTTTCCGCGACCAATTAAACAACGACTAGCAAATAATGCAAAATAGCGTAAAACAGGAAAATGTATGCTAGTGATTTGTGCATCGGAAACCTTCCTTGTTTCCCCTACAGTGATAGTATCTATAAACCCATCCACATCCTCGCGATGTGGTTCCTCTGTCTTGCCCTCGAAAGGGACTAAACAAACCCAACAAAAATCATAAAGTGACATCTCCTTATGCTCATCATATAAATGAAACTCCACCATAGGTGGTGAGCTCCTAGAATGGAAATGAAAGTTTTGCACAAAGATATTTGTGAGTAAGAGATACTGATCGCGTTGGTCGTGGAGGAAAGCGGTGAGGCCTGCATTCTTAGCCAATTCATAAAAATCTTCATAAATCCCGGCTGCTCTCAAGAAATCATCGGAAGGCCATTCACACGACCGAACCTCCGCGGTGCGAGGCAGATTATACTTAGGCTTCTGTGCCTTTTCCTTCGAGCTTTGGCTCGATGAGCCCCTCAAAAGTCACTTCATCATTTTCTGGAAAATTCTGAAATTTTTAGTAACTTCAAAATAAAAGTAAACCAAACTCAATAATATTGATAGCAACTACTCCTACAAGTGCCTAGAGCCTATATCATGCATCAAAACTACTTGGAACCATATAAATTTGACATGCAAGCTCAAGAACATGGTCACCTAGGTAGCACAAATTTGCAATGAATAAAGCACTAGAACAAAAACTAATTGGACCAATGGAGGAGTCACATACCAAGGAACAATCTCCCCAAGCAGTTATGTGAGAGGTGCTTTGAGCAAGGAGATCGAAAATGGCAGCAAAACGAGCTTGGACTCGGGTTGAGCTGGTTGCTCGTGTTTGTGGGAGGAAGAAGGAGTGTGTGGGTGAAAGGATAAGTGGAGGAGGGCCACCGTGGGCCCACAAGGCAGGGGGCGCGCCCAGGGGGGTAGGGCGCGCCCTCCACCCTCGTGGGCAGGTGGGTGACCCCCCTGCTGTGTTCTCAGTGCCAAATATTCTCAAATATTCTAGAAAAAATCATATTTATATTTCAGGGTATATGGAGAACTTTTATTTTTGAGGTATTTTTATATTGCACGTATAATCAGATAACAGACAGAAAAATACTATTTTTATTTTATTTAATATAAATAACAGAAATTAAAAGGAAGGTACAGAAGGTTGTGCCTTCTAGTTTCATCCATCTCATGATCATCAAAAGGAATCCACTAACAAGGTTGATCAAGTCTTGTTAACGAACTCATTCTGAATAACATGGAACCGGAGAAATTTCGAATAACACTATGTTACCTCAACGGGGATATGCACATCCCCAATAATAAGAATATCATATTTCTTCTTGACAGTAGGAAGGGGAAATTCAAAACCTCCAAATATAATCGATGGAATTTTTCCAATAGAGTTGATACTATGAACTTGAGGTTGTTTCCTCGGAAAGTGTACCGTGTGCTCATTACCATTAACATGAAAAGTGACATTGCCTTTAGTGCAATCAATAACAGCCCTTGCAGTATTCAAAAAGTGTCTTCCAAGAATAATAGACATACTATCGTCCTCGGGAATATCAAGAATAACAAAGTCCGTTAAAATAGTAACATTTGCAACTACAACAGGCACATCCTCACAAATATCGACAGGTATACCAGTTGATTTATCAGCCATTTGCAAACATATTTCAATAGGTGTCAACTTATTCAAATCAAGTCTACGATATAAAGAGAGAGGCATAACACTAACACTGGCTCCAAGATCACATAAAGCAGTTTTAACATAGTTTCTTTTAATGGAGCATGGTATAGTTGGTACACCGGGATCTCCAAGTTTCTTTGGTATTCCACCCTTAAAAGTTTAATTAGCAAGCATGGTGGAAATTTTAGCTTCCGGTATCTTTCTCTTATTTGTAACAATATCTTTCATATACTTAGCATAAGGATTCATTTCGAGAATATCAGTTAATCGCATACGCAAAAAGATAGGTCTAATTATTTCAGCAAAGCGCTCAAAATCCTCATCATCCTTTTCTTGGATGGTTTGGGAGGAAAAGGCATGGGTTTCTGAACCCATGGTTCTCTTTCTTTACCATGTTTTCTAGCAACAAAGTCTTTCTTATCATAACATTGATTCTCTGATTGTGGGTTATCAAGATCAACAGCAGGTTCAATTTCTATATCATTATCATTACTAGGTTGAGCATCATCCTGAACATTTTCATTAACCGTATCACTAGTTTCAGGTTCATTACCAGATTGTGTTTCAGCATCAGAAATAGAAATATCATTTGGGTTCTCAGGTGTTTCAACAATAGGATCACTAGAAGCATGCAAAGTCCTATCATTTTTCTTTTTCTTCCTCTTAGAAGAACTAGGTGCATCAATATTAGCTCTCTGAGAATCTTGCTCAATTCTCTTAGGATGGCCTTCGGGATACAAAGGTTCCTGAGTCATTCTACCACCTCTAGTCATAACTCTAACAGCATTATCATTATTCTTACTATTCAATTCATTGAGCAAATCATTTTGAGCTTTAAGTACTTGTTCTACTTGAGTGGTAACCATAGAAGCATGTTTACTAATAAGTTTAAGTTCACCTTTGACATTAGCCATATAATCACCCAAGTGTTCAAGCATATTTGAATTGTATTTCAATTGTCTACCAAAATAAGCAATAAAATCTTCTTGCTTAACCATAAATTTATCAAACTCATCTAAGCATGGGCTAGCAAACTTAGTAAATGGGATTTCAGCTTTATCATATCTATAGAGAGAATTTACCTTTACTACCTGTGTCGGGTTATCATGACCATGAGTTTCTTCAATAGGTGAAGGATTAAGATCATATGTTTCTTCAACATGGAGGTAAATTAAGACCATGTATTTCTTCAATAGGAGGTAAATTCTTAACATCTTCAACTTTAATACCTTTTTCTTTCATAGATTTCTTTGCCTCTTGCATATCTTCAGGACTGAGAAATAGAATACCCCTCTTCTTTGGAGTTGGTTTGGGAATAGGCTCAGGAATTGGCTCCGGAGGTGCCCAATTATTTTCATTTGTCAACATATTATTCAATATAATTTCAGCTTCATCTGGTGTTCTTTCCCTGAAAACAGAACCAGCACAACTATCCAAGTAATCTCTGGAGGCATCGGTTAGTCCATTATAAAAGATATCAAGTATTTCATTTTTCTTAAGAGGATGATCAGGCAAAGCATTAAGTAATTGGAGAAGCCTCCCCCAAGCTTGTGGGAGACTCTCTTCTTTAATTTGCACAAAATTATATATATCCCTTAAAGCAGCTTGTTTCTTATGAGCAGGCAAATATTTAGCAGAGAAGTAATAAATCATATCCTGGGGACTACGCACACAGCCAGGATCAAGAGAATTAAACCATATCTTAGCATCACCCTTTAATGAGAACGGAAATATTTTAAGGATATAAAAGTAGCGAGTTCTCTCATCATTAGTGAAAAGGGTAGCTATATCATTTAATTTAGTAAGATGTGCCACAACAGTTTCAGATTCATAGCCATGAAAAGGATCGGATTCAACCAAAGTAATTATATCAGGACCAACAGAGAATTCATAATCCTTATCGGTAACACAGATAGGTGAAGTAGCAAAAGTAGGGTCAGGTTTCATTCTAGCATTTAGAGATTGCTGATTCCATTTAGCTAATAACCTCTTGAGTTCGTATCTATCTTTGCAAGCTAAAATAGCTAAAGAAGCTTCTTTATCAAAAACATAACCCTTAGGAATAACAGGCAAGTAATATTTTCAATCTCTCTAGCCCTAGCAAGTTGTTCGTCAAGAAATTCACCAAGTGGCACCGTAGTATCAAGCATGAAAGTAGTTTCATCATAAGTATCATGTATAGCAGAAGTGGCATCATCAATAACATGCGACATATCAGAACGAATAGAAGAAGCAGGTTTAGGTGTCGCAAGCTTACTCAAAACAGAAGGTGAATCAATTGCAGAGCTAGATGGCAGTTCCTTACCTCCCCTCATAGTTGAGGGATAAATCTTGGTTCTTGGATCTTTCAAGTTCTTCATAATGATAAGCAGATATAAATCCCAAGTGACTCAAAGAATAGAGCTATGATCCCCGGCAGCGGCGCCAGAAAATAGTTTTGATAACCCACAAGTATAGGGGATTGCAACAGTTTTCGAGGGTAGAGTATTCAACCCAAATTTATTGATTCGACACAAGGGGAGCCAAAGAATATTCTCAAGTATTAGCAGTTGAGTTGTCAATTCAACCACACCTAGAAACTTAGTATCTGCAGCAAAGTGTTTAGTAGCAAAGTAATATGATAGTAGTGGTAACGATAGCAAAAGGTAACAATAGTAAAAGTAATGTTTTTGGTATTTTGTAGTGATTATAGCAATAGCAATGGAAAAGTAAATAAGCGAAGAACAATATATGGAAAGCTCATAGGCAATGGATCGGTGATGGAGAATTATGCCGGATGTGGTTCATCATGTAACAATCATAACCTAGGGTGACACAGAACTAGCTCTAGTTCATCAATGTAATGTAGGCATGTATTCTGAATATAGTCATGCGTGCTTATGGAAAAGAACTTGGATGACATCTTTTGTCCTACCCTCCCGTGGCAGCGGGGTCCTTACAAAAACTAAGGGATATTAAGGCCTCCTTTTAATAGAGTACCGGAACAAAGCATTAACACATAGTGAATACATGAACTCCTCAAACTACGGTCATCGCCGGTAAGTATCCCGATTATTGTTACTTCGGGGTTAAAGGATCATAACACATAATAGGTGACTATAGACTTGCAAGATAGGATCAAGAACTCTCATATATTGATGAAAACATAATAGGTTCAAATCCGAAATCATGGCACTTGGGCCCTAGTGACAAGCATTAAGCATAGCAAAGTCATAGGAACATCAATCTTAGAACATAGTGGATACTCGGGATCAAACCCTAACAAAACTAACTCGATTACATGATTGATCCCATCCAACCCATCACCGTCCAGCAAGCCTATGATGGAATTACTCACGCACGGCGGTGAGCATCATGAAATTGGTGATGGAGGATGGTTGATGGTGACGATGGCGATGGATTCCCCTCTCCGGAGGCCCGAACAGACTCCAGATCAGCCCTCCCGACAGGTTTTAGGGCTTGGCGGCGGCTCTGTATCGTAAAACGCGATGAATTCTTCTCTCTAATTTTTTTCTCCCTGAAACACAATATATAGAGTTGGAGTTGGAGTCGGAGGAGCTTCAGGGGGCCCACGAGGTAAGGGCGCGCCCCCCACCCTCGTGGACAAGTGGTAGGCCCCCTGGCCTTCATCTTTTGCAAGGATTTTTTTATATTTTCCAAAAAGTTGTCCCGTGAAGTTTCAGGTCATTCCGAGAACTTTTATTTCTGCACATAAATAACACCATGGTAATTCTGCTGAAAACAGCGTCAGTCCGGGTTAGTTCCATTCAAATCATGCAAGTTAGAGTCCAAAACAAGGGCAAAAGTGTTTGGAAAATTAGATACGACGGAGACGTATCACAGGTATAATCTACCCTATAGTTGATAGTAGATGGGTAAGTCCTGTTCATTGTGTACCCAAGAAAGGAGGTATTACTGTTGTTCCTAATGAGAAAAATGAACGCATTCCACAAAGAATTGTCACTGGTTATGGAATGGTAATTGATTTTACAAAATTAATAAAGCTACTAGAAAAGATCATTACCTGCTACCTTTTATTCATCAAATGCTAGAAAGACTATCTAAGCACACACACTTTTGTTTCCTCGATGGATATTCTGGTTTTTCTCAAATACCCGTTTCACAACCTGATCAAGAGAAAACCACCTTCACTTGTACTTTTAGAACCTATGCTTATAAATGTATGCCTTTTGGTTTATGTAATGCACCTGCTACTTTTCAAAGATGTATGACTGCTATATTCTCTGGTTTTTGTGAAAAGATTGTTGGGGTTTTCATGGATGATTTTTTCGTTTACGAAACTTCTTTTGATAATTGCTTAAGCAACCTTGATCAAGTTTTGCATAGATGCGAGCAAACTAATCTTGTCTTGACTTGGGAGAAGTGCCACATTATGGTTAATGAAGGTATTGTTTTGCGGCATAAAATTTCTGAACAAGGTATTGAGGTGGATAAAGCTAAATTTGATGCAATTGAGAAAATGCCATGTCCTAAAGATATCAAAGGTATTCGTATTTTCCTCGGTCATGCTGGTTTCTATAGGAGATTTATTAAAGACTTCTCTAAAATTTCTAGGCCTCTTACAAATCTTTTACAAAAGTTGTTCCATTTGTTTTTTATGATGATTGTGTAGAAGCCTTCGAAACATTTAAGAAAGCCTTAATTTCTGCACCTATTGTTCAACCACCTGATTGGAACTTGCATTTTGAAATTATGTGTGATGCTAGTGATTATGTTGTTGGTGCTGTTTTAGGACAAAGGGTTGATAAGAAATTAAATGTTAATCATTATGCTAGTAAAACTCTAGACATTGCCTAATGCAATTATGCTACTACGGAGAAATAATTTTTAGCAGTGGTGTTTGCTTGTGATAAATTCAGATCTTACATTGTTGATTCTAAAGTGATTGTTCACACCAATCATGCTGCTATAAAATATCTTATGGAAAATAAAGATGCTAAACCTAGACTCATTAGGTGGGTTCTATTGCTACAAGAATTTGACTTACATATCACTGGTAGAAAAGGAGCTGAGAACCCCGTGGTTGATAACTTGTCTAGGTTAGAAAATATTCTTGATGACCCACAACCTATTAATGATAGTTTTCCTGGTGAACAATTAGCTGCAATAAATGTTTCTCATAACACTCCTTGGTATGCTGACTATGCTAATTATATTGTTGCTAAATATATACCACCTAGTTTCACTTACCAACAAAAGAAAAAATTCTTCAATGATTTAATACATTACTTTTGGGATGACCCACATCTTTATAAAGAAGGAGTATATGGTATTATTAGACGTTATGTACTTGGGCATGAACAGGGACAAATCCTACAGAAATTTCACTCAGAAGCTTATGGAGGGCATCATGCGGGAGATAGAACTGCTCACAAGGTATTGCAATCTGGTTTTTATTGGCCTACTCTCTTCAAGGATGCTCGTAAGTTTGTTTTATCTTGTGATGAATGTCAAAGAATTGGAAATATTGGTAAGCGTCAAGAAATGCCTATGAATTATTCACTTGCTGTTGAACCATTTGATGTTTTGGGTTTTGATTACATGGGACCTTTTCCTTCCTCTAATGGGTATACACATATTTTGGTTGTTGTTGATTATGTTACTAAGTGGGTAGAAGTTATTCCAACTAGCAGTGTTGATCACAACACCTCTATTAAAATTCTTAAGGAATTTATTTTCCCAAGGTTTGGAGTCCCTAGATATTTAATGACTGATGGTGGTTCACACTTTATTCATGGTGCTTTCCATGAAATGCTTGCTAAGTATGATGTTAACCATAGAATTACATCACCCTATCATACTCAGTCTAGTGGTCAATTTGAACTTAGCAATAGAGAAATAAAATTAATTTTACAAAAAACTGTCAATAGGTCCCAAAGAATTGGTCTAAGAAATTAGATGATGCACTTTGGGCTTATAGAAAAACATATAAAAATCCTATGGGTCTGTCTCCTTATAAAATGGTTTATGGAAAAGCTTGTCATTTGCCTCTTGAGTTAGAACATAAAGCATACTGGGCAATTAAAGAACTCAACTATGACTTCGAACTTGCCGGTGAAAAGAGGTTATTTGATAATATCTCACTAGGTGAATGGAGAATCCAAGCTTATGAAAATGCCAATTTACATAAAGAAAAAGTTAAAAGATGGCATGATAAAAGAATCCAAAAGCGTGAGTTCAAAGTTGGAGAATATGTTATTTTGTACAACTCTCATTTCAGATTCTTTGCATGAAAACTTCTCTCCAAATGGGAAGGACCCTATGTTATCAAGGAGGTTTATCGATCTGGAGCCATCAAAATAAATAATGCCGAGGGTACTAACCTGAAGGTTGTCAATGGGCAAAGAATAAAACATTATATATCAGGTATGCCCATTAATATTATCCAAACTATGACACCGGAAGAACACATAAAGGAAACCTTCCGGAACACTCTAGAATTGTGAAAAAGGAGGTACATGATATGGTAAGTAAACGGACTCCGAAAACTCCGCAAAAATATTTTCTGTTAGTTTTGGAATATATAAAAAATTAGGAAAATAAGAAACAACCAGGGAGGCACCCCTGGTGGGCACAAGACACCAGGGCATGCCTGGCTTGCCAGGTACACCCAGGTGGGTTGTGCCCACCTAGGGTACCTTCCGTACTCCGTTTTTATTCCATTTGCTTGTTTCCCAAGATAAAAAATCTTTATATACCCCCCCCAAACCTATTGACCACTGTATCGTGGAGAAATCTTATGTTTTCTTTTCCATGTTGTTTTCTGACAGATCTAATTCGCCATGGCCGCTTCGAGATCCTTCAAGGACAAGTTCTTCGAGAACGTCATCAACCCATATCTGCTGGAGGTGATGCAGCACCCTCAAGCTATCGAGATGCATGAAGGGGTGCTCCACATCTGTGATGTGCAAGGCCCCAAAGGGACGGGATCTGTGGAGGCTAGGCTTGAAGCTATGGAGCAGGAGGTCTTCCGGTGCAAGGGGATGGTGGAACGTGGACTCAATGCCAATCACCTCACGGTCACGGATTATACCTATGATCTCAAGGTGGATGGCAAGTCCATGAAGGACATCGTCTTCACCTTCAACGAGCAAATCAAATTTCTCCAAAGCCAGATATACGATCTCCAAAACCAAGTCTTTGAATATGAGGCAAGATTTAAAGGTATGAGTTTGGCTGCCAGTTGCAGGACCCGCAAGACTCACTCCTCCTCTAATGACGGTGAACCCTTGCCATGGAAACCCGAGGATAAGACTGCCACTACTTCATCACCACCACCTCCTTCTTCATCAACAAAGGAAACTTCAGTATCGAGTATGGGCAATCCCCTTGGCTTTTGCGAAGCTTGGGGGAGGTGCCTCGGCATCGTATCACCTCCACTATCTTTTGCCTTTATTTATCTTAGTTCGGTCCTCAGTTATCTTTTGCTTTAGTTGAATAAAAGTTTAGTTCGGTCCTTTCTTTTCGAGTGTTTTCTTAGTGATCTATCCTTGTAATCGTGTGCAAGATATATAACAAAGTACAGTTTGAAGTTTTGTTCTCTTTACTTTCATGTTCAATAAAAAGAAAGGAAATAAATGAAAAAGATCATATGCCAATCTTATGGTAAGTAATGACATCACATAAGGAAGAGTATAAGTAGAAAATTTTATTGGAGATTTACAAGCATAGCATTGGTCAATGATGAAATTCATGAAAGAATTAATAAGGGAAGAGAAGATTCACATGCAAATACACTATCGTGGACATCTTTTGTGATTGTGAACCCCCATCAAAATATTATATGCCAAAATTGTTGACGATGGACAAGGAAGACAACGTAATGATTTATGTTTGTTCATATTCACATAGAAGTTATATTGTCATAGATCCTTTAACATGTGGTTCTTGCCCCCCATCTTTGCTAGGCAAAAATTCCGCACTAAGAAGAGATACTACTTGTGCATCCAAAACCTTTAAACCAAATCTTGTTTTGATATTCCACCATACCTACCTATGGATTGAGTAAGATCCTTCAACTAAGTTGTCATCGGTGAAATAAGGAAATAAAAATTGCTTCTAAAAGTGTTGGATCATTTAGTGTAAGAGAAAATTGAGCGTTGTATGAACTTGGTGATGGCAAAGAATAAAAGCGACAGACTGCATAATAAAGGTTGCTATCATAAGGGGCAATATAACGTGACGTTCTTTTGCACTAAGAGATTGAGCATACAAACAAAAAGCACATGGCAACCTCTGCTTCCCTCTGTGAAGGGCCTATCTTTTACTTTTATGTATTTACTTTTATGCAAGAGTCAAAGTTTTTCTCTCTATTCTTTTTTATTTTATCTTTTGGCAAGTATCATGTGGTGAGGAAAGATCTAGGCACGTATATCCAGTTGGATATGGTAGCATGAGTTATTATTGTTGACATCACCCTTGAGGTGATTATGTTGGGTGGCGAAATCTATAAGCCCCTATCTTCCTATGTGTCTAGTTGAAACTTTTTGCTCATGTGTATGCGATGAGTGTTAGCAATCATAGAAGACTATATGATGGTTGAGTATGTGGACTTGCCAAAAAGGCTCTGATACGTGACCCTTCCTGAAAAGATGATGAATTGTAGTTGCAAAGTTGACTGAGAAGATATTTTGTTGGTTTTCAATAGAGTTTATGTTTTATAGTTCGATGTTGTGATGATTTGTTACTTGTTCATGAGAAGCTTATGATAGAAGTTACATGATAAAATTTCTATGATAAAGTTTTGTGTTAAAGTTGGTTTTTGTTATAATAATATACATGATGCTTCTATGTCCATATTTTGTTTTTTATTGACACCTCTCTCTCTCTAAGCATGTGGACATGTTTTCGATTTCGGTTTTCGCTTGAGGACAAGCGCGGTCTAAGCTTGGGGGAGTTGATACGTCCATTTTGCATCATGTTTACCTACTGTTATTTATATTAATTTGATGTATAATAATGCTTTTTGGAGTAATTCTAATGCCTTTTCTCTCATAATATGCAAGGTTCACACAAAGAGGGAGAATACTGGCAGCTGGAATTCTGGACCTGAAAAAGCTACGTCGGGCTACCTATTCTGCACAACTCCAAATGAGCTAAAACTTAACGGAGAATTTTTATGGATTATATAATAATTATTGGAGCAAATAAGTACCAGAGGGGGCCCACCAGGTGGGCACAACCCACCTAGGTGCGCCCTGGTGGGTTGTGCCCTCCTCGGCCCACCTCTGGTGCCCCTCTTCTGGTATATAAGTCATTTTGACCTAAAAATTAAGGAGAGGACTTTAGGGATGAAGCACCGCCGTCTCGAGGCGGAACTTGGGCAGGAGCACTTTTGCCCTCCGACGGAGCGATTCCGTCAGGGGAACTTCCCTCCCGGAGGGGGAAATCATCGTCATCATCATCACCAACAACTCTCCCATCTTGGGGAGGGCAATTGATGTCTACTACGCAACTTGTTATTGTAGATTTGTGTTGGGCCTCCGAGCGCAGATTTTTGTAGGACAGTAGCAATTTTCCCTCAAGTGGATGACCTAAGGTTTATCAATCCATGGGAGGCGTAGTATGAAGATGGTCTCTCTCAAACAACCCTGCAACCAAATAACAAAGAGTCTCTTGTGTCCCCAACACACCAAATACAATGGTAATTTGTATAGGTGCACTAGTTCGGCGAAGAGATGGTGATAAAAGTGTAATATGGATGGTAGAAATATACTTTTATAATCTGAATAAATAAAAACAGCAAGATAGCAAATAGTAAATGGGCACAAAAATGGTATTGCAATGCTTGAAAATGAGTCCTAGGGTCTGTACTTTCGCTATTGCAATCTCTCAACAATGCTAATATAATTGTATCATATAATCGTCCCTCAAAGTGTGATGAAGAATCACTCCAAAGTTCCTATCTAGCGGAGAACATAAGAAGAAATCGTTTGTAGGGTATAAAACCACCTCGAAGCTATTCTTTCCGATTGATCTATCCAAGAGTTCGTAGTAAAATAACACCAAATAATTTCAGATTCATAATACTCAATCCAACACAAAGAACCTCAAAGAGTGCCCCAAGATTTCTATCGGAGAAACAAAAGACGAGAACATGAATCAAAGCCTATGCATAGATTACCCCAATGTCACCGCGGGAATCCGCGAGTTGAATGCCAAAACACATATCAACTGAATCAATATGATACCCCATTGTCACCATGAGTATTCATATGAAAGACATATAGCAAGTGCTCCCAAATCCATAAAAGTATTCAATCCGATAACAACGAAATCTCAAAGGGAAAAACTCAATTCATCACAACAAGATAGAGAGGGGAAAACACCATATGATCCGACTATATTAACAAAGCCCGCGATACATCAAGATCGTGACATATCAAGAACACGAGAGAGAGAGAGATTAAACACATAGCTACTGGTACAAACCCTCGTCCCCGAGGGTGGACTACTCCCCCCTCATCGTGGTGGCTGCCGGGATGATGAACATGGCCACCGGTGATAATTCCCCCTTCCGGCAAAGTGCCAGAACAGGGTCTAGATTGGTTTCTTGTGGCTACAGGGCCTTGCGGCGGTGGAACTTCTGATCTAGGGTTACCCCGAGGGTTTTTGGAATATTTGGGAATTTATAGGGTGAAGAGGGGGTGCGGGAGGCCACCATGGTGGCACAACCCACCTGGGCGCGCCGCGGCCCCCAGGCACGCCCTGGTGGGTTGTGCCCCCCTCGGGGCACCACCCAGGTGCTTCTCTGGCCCACTGGATGTCTTCTGGTCCAAAAAGATCTCCAAAAAGTTTCACAGTGTTTGGACTCCGGTTGATATTGATTTTCTGCGATGTAAAAAGTAAACAAAAAACAGCAACTGACACTGGGCACTGGTCAATAGGTTAGTCCCAAAAAATGATATAAAGTTCCTATAAATGATTGTAAAACATCCAAGAATGATAATATAACAGCATGAATACTTCATAAATTATAGATGCGTTGGAGACATATCAACATCCCCAAGCTTAATTCCTACTCGTCCTCGAGTAGGTAAATGATAAAAGAAATAATTTATGAAGTGTGAGTGCTAGCAAAGTGCACAAGTTTTATCAATGACAATTTCAATCAATTTTCCTAGCATCATAATAGCAATTCTTATAAAAACTTCTCATGTTAAAGTAGCAACCAATTCACATGTTAAAGTTCAAACAATGAATTCTCTTGAAACTCAACAAACTATGTTCTCAGTCACCAAGCAATTGTAATTCAACTTATTCAACAGAGTTTAAGTAAGAGCTCCACATACTCAACCATCATATAGTCTTCTATGATTGCTTACACTCACCGCATACACATGAGCAAAATGTTTCAACTAGACACATAGAAAGACAGGGACTTATAATTTTTCCTCGCAACGTATTCACCTCAAGGGTGATGTCAACAATAATAACTCATGCTACCCATATCCAACTGGATATATGTGCCTAGATCTTTCCTCACCGCGTGATGCTTGCCAAAAGAGAAAAATAAAAAGGAATAGAGAGAAAAATTTTGAATCTTGCATGAAAGTAAATACATAAAAGTAAAAGGTAGGCCCTTCGTAGAGGGAAGCAGAGGTTGCCATGTGCTT
>NC_053024.1:675671460-675686527 GCF_003073215.2 Triticum urartu
AGAACACCTTTTCGGGAGGTGTCGGTGGTCGGGGTGTCCTGTCGGTGTCGGGGTGCCGGTGTCGGGGTCGGGGTCGTGTGGTGTCGGGGTGGGGGGTGTGGTGTCGGGTGTCGTGTCGGGGTGTCGTGTCGGTGGTCGGGGTGTGTCGGGGTCGGGGTGTGGTCGGGGTGCGGGTCGGGGTCGGGGTGGTCGGTGTCGGGGTCGGGGTGTCGGGTCAGGCTCGGGGGGTCGGGGTGTCGGGTCAGGCTCGGGGTCGGGGTGTCGGGTCAGGCTCGGGGTCGTCGAGGTGTCAGGGTCGGGGTCGGGGTCTGGGGTCGGGGTGTCGTGTCGGGGTGCCGGGTCGGGGTGGGGTCCGTGTCGGGTCGGGTTTTTCCTTTTCTTCTTCTTCCTATTCTTCCTTTTCTTCCTTTTCTTCCTTCTTCTTCTTCTTCTCTTTCTTCTTCTTCTTCTCTTCTTCTTTCTTCTTCTTCTTCTTCTTCTTCTTCTTCTTCTTCTTCTTCTTCTTCTTCTTCTTCTTTCCTTTTTCCTTTTCTTCTTCTCCTCCTCTCCTCTTTTTCTTCTTCTTCTTCCTCTTCTTCTTTTTTCTTCTCCTCCTCCTCTTCTTCTTCTTCCTTTCCTTTTTCCTCTTCTTCTTCTCCTCCTCTCCTCTTTTTCTTCTTCTTCTTCTTCTTCTTTCCTCAAACTAAACTAAACCTAAAACTAAAACTAAAACTAAATCTAAATTAAACATAAACCTAAAACTAATAAAACAGAAAAAAGGAAAAAACTAAATCTAAACCTAAAACTAAACTAAAACTAAACCTAAAACTAAATCTAAACTAAAACTAGAAAAGAAAACAGAAAAAACAGAAAAAAGGAGGGGGGCTCACCTGGGGCAGGGCCGGTGGAGGAGGGGGGCGGGGCGGTGGAGGAGCTGGCCGGGGCGCCGGGGCGGCCTGGGGCGGCGGGGGCGGGCCCGGGGCGGCGGAGGAGCTGGCCGGGGCGCCCTGGGGCGGCGGGGGGCCGGGCCCGGGGCGGTGGGGGGCGGCGGGGCGGGGGGCCGGGGCGGCGGGGGGGCCGGGGCGGGGGGGCGCGGGGCGGCGGGGGCCGGGGAGGCGGGGGCGACGGGGCGGGGGCGAGAGGCGGCGGCGGTGGGCCGGGTGGGAAGTCGGGCGAGGAGAGAACAGAGAGGGGCGGGGGGCATACGGGCCGTTAGGTACTGCCTCTTTGCCGTCCGCCCCTCTTTGCCGTCCGCCTTTTGCCTCTTTGCCGTCTGCTGGCAGACGGCAAAGAGGTGGGCCGTTAAGTGTTTCCC
Source organism: Triticum urartu (assembly GCF_003073215.2). Classification (NCBI taxonomy): domain Eukaryota; kingdom Viridiplantae; phylum Streptophyta; class Magnoliopsida; order Poales; family Poaceae; genus Triticum; species Triticum urartu. The sequence continues at coordinate 675,672,755 of NC_053024.1, forward strand.
AAACGGGCGGGGGGTGGGGGCCACCTCTCTCTTTGCCGTCCGCCAGCTGACGGCAAAGATTCTTTGCCGTCAGCTGGCAGACGGCAAAGAGCTTGTTTGCCGTCCGCCAGATCTTTGCCGTCTGCTTTTTGGTAGCTGATGGCAAAGAGCTTCTTTGCCGTCAGCTAGCAGACGGCAAAGAGCTGGCAGATGGCAAATTAGCTGATTCCAGTAGTGAATACCCATTGTCACCACGAATATTCCACGCAATACATACATGAAGTGTTCTCAAATCCTTAAAGACTCAATCCGATAAGATAACTTCAAAGGGAAAACTCAATTCATCACAAGAGAGTAGAGGGGGGAGAAACATCATAAGATCCAACTATAATAGCAAAGCTCGCGATACATCAAGATTGTACCACCTCAAGAACACGAGAGAGAGAGAGATCAAACACATAGCTACTGGTACATACCCTCAACCCCGAGGGAGAACTACTCCCTCCTCGTCATGGAGAGCGCCTGGATGCTGAAGATGGTCACCGGAGAGGGATTCCCCCTCCGGCAGGGTGCCGGAACGGGTCTAGATTCGTTTTTGGTGGCTACGGAGGCTTCTGGCAGCGGAACTCCCGATCTATTGTGCTCCCCAAAGTTTTTAGGGTATATATGGGTATATATGGGAGGAAGAAGTACGTCAGTGGATCTCCGGGTTGTCCATGAAGCAGGGGCGCACCTAGGGGGTGGGCACAGCCCCCACCCTCGTGGGCAGCCCGGGACTCTCCTGGTCCAACTCCGATACTCCGTGGGCTTCTTCTGGTCCAAAAATAAGTTCCGTGAAAGTTTCAGGTCAATTGGACTCCGTTTGATTTTCCTTTTTTGCGATACTCTAAAACAAGGAAAAAACAGAAACTGTCACTGGGCTCTAGGTTAATAGGTTAGTCCCAAAAATCATATAAAATGGCATATAAATGCATATAAAACATCCAAGGTTGATAATATAATAGCATGGAACAATCAAAAATTATAGATACGTTGGAGACGTATCACCTACCTAAAGGACGTCCATTCAATAGAAGAACTCCATTGGCAAAAAAGAAGGGCAAGAAGATTGTGAAAAGATAGCTAGCTAAGATCGATTGTATTTAAATTGTAGTCTTCATTTCTCGATTGTATTTCGACATATTGAAATGATATTTCTTTTGTTCTAGTCGTCATGAATATTTATTTATGTTTATTCTGGTATACCAATTTTTATTTATGTTTATTCTGGTATTGAATTTCTAACTCGCAAAAAGTATTGAATTTGTTAATATTTTTTGAACTCATGAATATTTTTAAATTTCATGGGCACGTTTTGAATTCATGAATATTTTTTCAAATTTGATGATATTTTTTCATATTCATAAATGTTTTACCAATTAACAAATGAATGCAATTAAAAATCCAAAAGAAACAAATTTGATGATATTTTTTCAAATATTTTCAAATAACAAATTTGATGATATTTTCAAATAAAAAATTTGATGATATTTTTACATATTCATAAATATTTTCAAATAACAAATTTGATGATATTTTTTCACATTCATAAATGTTTTCAAATTTGATTGTCATTTTCTAAAAAATTATTAGATGCAACTAAAAATTAAAAAAAGTTACTAATGGCGCACCAGGAGAAGGTGCGCCATTGCTATCAATGTACTTATGACGCACCCCTAGGTGGTGCGCCATTGGTATACCAATTTTTATGATATTTTTTCAAATATTTTCAAATAACAAATTTGATGATATTTTCAAATAACAAATTTGATGATATTTTTTCATATTCATAAATATTTTCAAATAACAAATTTGAAGATACTTTTTCACATTCATAAATGTTTTCAAATTTGATTGTCATTTTCAAAAAAATTATTAGATGCAACAAAAAATAAAAAAGTTAGTAATGGCGCACCAGGAGAAGGTGCGCCATTGCTATCGATGTACTTATGGCGCACCCCTAGGAGGTTCGCCATTGCTATCGATGTACTTATGGCGCACCCCTAGGAGGTGTGCCATTGCTAACCTTTACCCCTCTATCCCTCCCTCGCCAGATTCCCTTTGCCCCTCGCGCTAGATCCCCCTCCATCTCGCCACCTGGAGAGGAGGCCCGAGCACTTCTTCTTCCTTCGAACGACCCCATCTCGCCGTCGCCACCGCTGCTCCGGTCCATCCCCGCGACAACCAAGGTGTCCACAAGCCCCGTGGTGAGCTCCTCCCTCGCCCCCCTTTCCCCTTTCGATTTAGATGTTGTAGGACGCCGACTCCATCGTGCCTGAACCATGCTTACGTATACGTGTGTGCGGTTGTTCCCGCTTGTCCTACTGCTGCTACGCGGCATACGGCCTCGCCACGCGCCGGGCTTCCTTCTGCTACCTCTGAAGTCCCTGGCCGTGAGCCCTGCCTCACCTGGCCGGTAGCCCTGCACCCATGACCGCCTTCCCCTAACCCCCAAGTCATCCCCTGCTCGCGCTGGCCGCCCTCTGCCTCACGTCCACCAGGAGAGGAGGCCCGAGAACTTCTTCTTCCTCCTACCGACCCCATCCAAGGATCTGCATTGTTTCATCAAATTTGGTTAGATGTTGGATTAGTGCTGTTGTGTTTAGCTTTTGGTTTGGTGCTGCCATGTTGGTCGATATGTGCCCCTGTCAAATCTTTTTTGATTATCCATGTGTTGGATGCAAAGGTTGACTGATTCTGCTACCAAGCCTGAGTTTTTTTGCGGACATGTTGAAGCATTAAGCTGCTGGTTCAGTCCAAGGGTCTCCATTGTTTCATCATGTTAACACAACCAATTAATTATATCTTGCCAATTGGGGCATGATATGAATGAAAGAGAAAAATGGTGGGCTAGGAATTCCTGACCTTAGTTGGATATTGGGTCAGGAGGTATGTGCATGGAGATGATAAACTGTGGGAATTATGATAGAAAAAGTGGTCCTTACATTTTTCCTAGTTCTTCTATTGACCCCTCCAGTAGATTTTCGCCGATGGATTTGCTTTGACATGGTTGTTGGAGTGGATTCTTTTCCTGGTGTTGATCCAAGGAGAAGCGATGTTTTTTGTTTACATCATATTGGATCATGTTTGTTGGACTTATTTATGTGTATAGTTATATGTGGATGTGACTGAGCAACGAATTCAGACGGGGGGCATGTTCCTAGCAAGCATAGTTGTTAGAGCTTCCCTTTCTAGTGAGCTTCACCAGCCACACATACATCTAATTTGATGTTCTAAACTAGCATACCTGGTATGCAGAACCCAGCAAACTATTTGGGATAGTTTAACCTGCAAGTTGCCTTCTCTGTTTATGTGGCTGTGAGGGGGTAGCATGATCGGAAGCACCAACACTCTTTTCCTAGGCACTCGAGTAGGCGGTGCTGCCGATGCGATCTGCCATCATAATCTGTTGTTATGATCATCCAGCTATCCATGAAGAACCACTTTCATGCTTTTCTACAAAGTGGTTGTTAGAGTCCAGAACACTTAAATAGTTAGCCAAATGAATTGCTTGCTTGCTACTATTTTTAGCTACTGTTTTTATTCAAAAATTATTGGAGTTTATATCATATATATTGCTGGCATGTATTTCATATGTTCTGTAGCATTATGGCTACATAGCATGCCATTTTTGTGCCTTGTATTAATTGCTTTCCCTACATGTTTGCAGGTTTAAGTGAAAAATAGGAAGAAAGGAGAATCAGGGTAGGGTTTCATGGCTAGAAGATATATTGCTGGGTTTTGTCTCCGACCATCGTGTCATGATGATATTGGGGGGTTTTCTCTCCGACCATCGTGTCGTGATGATATTGTGGGGTGTTGTGGGGTTGCAGCGGGGCGGGGGTGGGATAATGATTTTGCAGGTACCCGGAGAGGCCCTTGAGTTTGCCAGAATGTCGATTAACTTCCGTTCCGGCAGATTCGGGTACTCCATATGTCCTATTTTCAACAAAGGTCATGCTGAAATTTTCCGTGAATTTTAGCATGACTTTGCTAAAAATAGGAAATCTGGGGTACTTGCGACTAATGCATGGGCCAGGGTATCTTAGTACTTAATTAAGTAGGATCAACTGTTTTTTTGTCCATCACTCGATGTTTATAGGTGTTTGGTCTTAGAGGTAGCACCAGTATTTGCCTACATGAATATTTTTTGCTTCTTTAAATGTCAAGATCTTTTACAGTACTCTCAATTCAATATGTATCAACTAATTTGATCTAAGCATGAATTTGGTTCAGATGACTATCCTGATTGATAAGCATTGTCTTTCAATCTTCTAGCTATGTTCATGTAGAGTAGTGGAGGTAGGGCTAATTGATGGGCAGCCACCCGTTGCCCACATTGGGACATAACGTTTCCCTGTTTGTGAACTTTTTAGTTTTGAATGCTTTCATAGTTTTCATAACTTTATGTTCCAGCACTTTTAGAAACTAACAACTTACAATATTGAAAATTACAGGATTTTTTAAACTTCAAAACTTTAGATTGAATTTCTTAAAATTTGAAATTTCATTTTGTGTGAACTTTTAATTTTTTGGGAACTACAACAAAAAACTAAAAAAATCCTACATGGTGTGTGCCCCGCCAGGAAAATGAGAAAGAGATGATAGAGAAGGGGTAAAAACCACATGTGTGCCTCTCACCCACCGTGTCTTAATAGAGAAGCCACCTCCCTCCCAACAATGATCCAATTCAGCCCTTGGATTTTTCAGCCCTTGGATTAGTTTAGTATTTTTTCACACACTCAAACACCCTTGCTTGCCATGTGTGTGAGAGAGATAGTGAGAGGAGACAAGAAGAAGGGGGTTAGGAAGGGACTTGGACCTTAGCAACAACACACTAACAGGTTCCATCCCAAAACACCTAGGCAATATCACAAACATCTCTCAATTGTTCCTTGACAATGACCAACTTTTTGGCGACATTCCTCAAGAATTAGGTTATTTGGTCAACTTAGAGATCTTGTTCCTTGACAATAACCAACTTTTTGACCAAACTTTTTTTTCCTATTTAGAGTGAAACATGGCCCACAACGATGAGGCCAGCAGTTCGGGCAAGGCATTCTGGGAGCTGTCCCAGGAGATGGAGGAAGAACCTCACCGCTATGAGGACGCCGCGGAAGACACCAATCCCGACTACACAAACCCTAGTGGCGTCGGGGATGACACCACTGATGGTGCCACCGAGGATGCCACCACTGATGATGGCAGCGCACGCACATGTCTAAGCCAACCGAAGAGGCAACGGAAGGACCGGCTCCCGAATGTGCTCGGCACCGTCAAGGAGGAATTTACTGAAGTGTCCTCCAGTGGGCAGCCAACGACGCCCAAAGAATTAGTCAAGGGGTACGCGGGACAGCTCGGGTGCATTCTCCGGAGCACCGTCTCGATCAACACCGAGAACCTAAGGCATCGTGACTGAGGGAATTTGCACAACCTCCGCTTCACGAAGCTGCACGAACGATACAAGTTCCCTGGTGACTTCGCAAACACATGCCTCTCAGGGAATAAAGTGAACAGTGCCGCCCTCACGAAGATGAGCATGGCCCTGGCTACTTGGAGAGCCGCAATGAAGAGAAGGATTGAAAAAGGTGATAGTTATGAGAAGATCAAGGAGACAAATCCTTCGATCAGCGAAGCTGACCACCTGGAGTTCAAGATCAAGTGTGAGAGCAACGCAACAGCGGAATCAAGTCAGTGGGGGAAAGATATGCGGGACTTGAACTTAGGGGTCCACAAACTCGGTCCCAGCGGTTACAGAGTGGCAGAACCTATATGGGACAAGGAGGACGCGGGAGCGTGCTGAGCAAGACCTACCGCCCCTCTTTGATAAATACCATGACAAGCAAACCAGGAACTATGTCAGGGCCCAATACAAGATTGACCCGGTAACCAAGGAGCTTACCACAGATCCGAAGACCAAGGCGCCTGAGCTTGTTCTGGTAAGGAATACACCCCACCTAATTAGCTCCATATGGTTGTATTCTAATTAATGAAGCCAATTTTCTAAATGGTTCACGTTCCTTCTGCAGGAAACTGAAAGCAGTAGCGCGGGGTCGTCTCAAAGCTCCCCTTGGGACACCACTTTAAATAGGGCGTTGAACGTAATGAAACACAATGATAATCTCAGTAGGCCGACGTCAGCTGGTCATGTGGCCGGCAAAGGCTTGTCCACGAAATGGTCGGAATACTATACCGCTGGGTGAAAGGAGAGAAAGACCAGCTCGGAAAGCCAGGAGCAAGAGGTTCAAGAACTCAAGGCACAAGTGGCGCGGATTCCGGAGATAGTCAAAGAGCAAGTGCGAGACCAACTGGGAGCGACGATCACCGCCATTATGCCTACCTTGCTTGGAGGGGCTGCAGGCGTGGATTGGGGGCGGCCAACAGGGGCCACCCCGATTTCCCAGCTTCACGGGCAGCAACTCGCACAACGGCCGGCGGCATTGGGTGTCTCCGACGGAGGCGACATTGGTGTTCCAACGTCGGTGCCGGCATGGAGCTTAATAGCCGTGAGTGTGGGAAGAATACGCCGGCCGGCACCTCGGCAGCAAGCGGCCCTCTGTCACTTGCACGCCCGCCGTTGGTGGTGCCCTCACATTAGCCGAGCTCGACGCCATCACGGTAACTAAGCCTCTCGGCGATGACTTCAATCTCTTGCCTTTGACTGGGCATCCTGACCGCCCTAACATGTTTTTCGCAGGGCGCCGCCGATGTTCCATGCACTCTCCTGCACTTCGTGAACGCGAGTGATCGATGTCGCCAAGGCCAGATCGTTCAACCGGGCACCGCCTATTCCACGGTAATCCGATGCCACCCACGTGTATAGGGTTCAACTGGTTCGGGGTGCTGCGGGGCTGTGACGACTTTGTTACCTGTATCGACCCCTTGGGGCCAACGAAGATGATGTGATGACCCTCAGAGCCTTGCATAAGCTGGTCCATGCTTTGGCCGAAGAGCAGATTCATTTGGGGGGCGGGGGACACACCCCACAGTACAACACCGGCCAGTCGTGCCGGGCGCCAGCCATGGCAAGAGCCGCAACGCGCTAATAGACGCCGTCGCTGAATCCGGACATGCATATGGCACAGGATCGGACGACGACGATCGGTACATTTACCAGGGGTCGATAAGTACTTCAACGAACATGGGTACGGCGATGAATTCTCGGGGCCTCCTTCTCAAGAACCCAACCCTGCAAAAGACGATCACGATCTAGCTGGTACTGCGGAGAAACCCAATTGCAACAGGCGTCGTCTGGCATTCAGTTCTTAGGAGACGCCTCCAGCTGCCGCCTTCACCGAGCCTCAGATAGCCGAGGTGCAAAATATTATCAGCCCCAACACACTCAAGAAGGTGGTCTCTGAGCATAACTTGATCCCATTACAGCAGAAGAAGAAGGGACGGAAAAGAAAGAATAACAAGGGTGCGAGACAGCCGGCACTGAGTACGATCCGTGCTCAGGACGGGCGACCTTCACCTAAGGATATCTCAAGGAGGGTGCATGTGGCGGGTAGGCCGATGCTACCGACTAATCTGCTCAATGCTGCAACCGGTGCTATGCGGAGTCTGCATGACAGTGTTCTTTCTTTGGAGAAGCGACGTCTCTCCGAGAATGATGTGGCATACCCAGTTTTCGTCGCCAAGGTGCCAGAGGGCAAGGGCTTTGCCGATAACGCCATCGGGGGTATGATCGTCCTGCGGTTCGATGACATCTTCGCTATGTTTAACCTTCATCCACTGCACTACACCTTCATTCGGCTATTTTCGCTAAGTATGGAGATGTGGATCATTAGAGACAAGACCCCGGACATCGTGATAGTCGACCCATTCTACATGCGTGCCAAGATCTTGGGCAGCGCTGGGGACCAGCAAGTCGCGAGTTCATACCTCGAAGGCGTCATTCTGGCAAACCCAGATAAGGATAACTTCCTCGTGCCTTACTTTCCCGAGTAAGTCATCCCCTCACCGCCCCGTAACATATGATTTCTTAGATTTTGATCGTTCTTTTTTTTCTAACATTCCATGTTTTGTGTAGTGACACACATTGCACACTCATCCTCTTAAGCCCGAACTATTCCATGGCCACGTATTTCGACTCGGACCGTCAGTCGAATAAAGACTACACAAATATCAAGAAAGTTCTTAATGATGTTCTCCTCGGCTACACCAAATCTGGAGGCACCTTCAGGAGGCCAATTTTTAAGTACGACAAGCACGTGTTCACCCACGTAACGACGTTCCCCTACGTCAAGTAGCCACCTGGCGGTTAGAAGGATGCCTACTACACCCTCCATCACATGCGGACGATCGTACGGGACCATAATCACCTTATGCTACCAAATAGTCTCAAAGATCGGGCCGCACGCTTGTCGGCAATCCAGGACGCGGACCTCAGACAAGAATTTTTTTGCATCCAGTCGGAGTTTGCGGAAATCATCCATCAAGATGTCCTTCGTACCTCGGGGCAGTTCTACCTCAGATATCAACCGTCCAACAGTGAAATAGAAACAACGCTACAAATGCAGGCTGACAACGATCACGATTTCATGACCATCACGAAAGACGGCGGCTTCATCCACGCTCCGGTCCCTGAGTCGAGTCGAAAGTAGTGATGCTATGTAGTTCTGAAATATCGATTAGCTCATGCTGTAATTAAACTTTAATGAACTTGTATGTCTCTTTGGTTTGGACAGTTGTTCAACTTATATGTAATCGATGCTATTTATTAGTAGGACTATGAATTGTGCTATTAATGTGTTTCTTTTCTCTTCCGATCCTTTTGTTGCATACTTATATATTGCTTATGTATTGTCTGTGAATTGCTACTAACGTTTTGTTTGTCTAGTGCATAGAGATGCCGTCGTATGTCGTGTACAAGGGTAAGGTTCCCAGAGTCTATGACTGGGAGGAGTGTCGAAGAAAGGTTCACCGTTTCAGCGGTAATAGTTACAAAGGGTACACCACTAGAGTGGAGGCGGAAGCTAGATACGTGCGCTATCTAGTGGGAGAGAGGAGGGAGCGGAGGAGGAACCGGATGAAGTCCAGTTTCATCGTGATGATGCTCAACGTGATGACCGCATCTCTCTTCTATGTGATGGTAGTTTAGATGATCGATATCGACTTGTAAGGTGAAGACAAACTCGCTACTCGCGGTCTCGAGACTTGTAATGTTTTAACTTTGTTCGGTATTTTGAATTCAGAGACTAATATGATGAATTGTATTCGGAGACTAATCTTCTATTGTATTCGATAAATCTGCCGTTTATATGTTGTGCTGTCTATATCCTGTGCAGTAATATATTTTGTAACCTGTGCAAATATCAGACAAGAAAAAAATAATTCCTAATATTCATACTAGTGGCGCACCATACAGCACTTTAGTGGCGCACTGCAATAAACAGACTAGTGGCGCATTATCTAGAAGTGCGCCATTAGTAACCCAGAGCACAAGGTAAATATGGCCCTGATACGTCCATTTTGCATCATGCTTTTATATCGATATTTATTGCATTATGGGCTGTTATTACACATTTCAATACTTATGCCTACTCTCTCTTATTTTACAAGGTTTACATAAAGAGGGAGAATGCCGGCAGCTGGGATTCTGGGCTGGAAAAGGAGCAAATATTAGAGACCTATTCTGCACAGCTCCAAAGGTCCTGAAACTTCACGGAAGTCATTTTCAAAATATATAAAAAATACTGAGCGCAAGAAGTTCACCAGGGGGGCCACACCCTGCCCACGAGGGTGGGGGGCGCGCCCTACCCCCTGGGCGCGCCCCCTACCTCGTGGGCCCCCTGGTGGCCCTCCGATGGGCATCTTATGCTATATGGAGTCTTTCGATGAGGAAAAAGAAAATCAAAAGCCATCTTTCCAGATGAGACTCCGCCGCCACAAGGCGGAACCAATCTAGGGCTCTGGCGGAGCTGTCCTGCCGGGGAAACTTCCCTCTAGGAGGGGGAAATCATCGCCATCGTCATCACCAACGCTCCTCTCATTGGTAGAGGGCAATCTCCATCAACATATTCACCAGCACCATCTCCTCTCAAAACCCTAGTTCATCTCTTGTATCCAATTCTTGTCTCCAAGTCCGGGATTGGTACCCGTGGGTTGCTAGTAGTGTTGATTACTCTTTGTAGTTGATGTTAGTTGGTTTACTTGGTGGAAGATCATATGTTCAGATCCTATATGCATATTAATACCCCTTCGATTATGAACATGAATATGCTTTGTGAGTAGTTACGTTTGTTCCTGAGGACATGGGAGAAGTCTTGCTATTAGTAGTCATGTGAATTTGGTATTCGTTCAATATTTTGATGAGATGTATGTTGTCTCTCCTCTAGTGGTGTTATGTGAACGTTGACTACATGACACTTCACCATTATTTGGGCCTAGAGGAAGGCAATGGGAAGTAATAAGTAGATGATGGGTTGCTAGAGTGACAGAAGCTTAAACCCTAGTTTATGCGTTGCTTCGTAAGGGGCTGATTTGGATCCATATGTTTCATGCTATGGTTAGGTTTACCTTAATACTTTTGTTGTAGTTGCGGATGCTTGCAATAGAGGTTAATCATAAGTGGGATGCTTGTCCAAGTAAGGACAGTACCCAAGCACCGGTCCACCCACATACCAAATTATCAAAGTACCGAACGCGAATCATATGATCGTGATGAAAACTAGCTTGATGATAATTCCCATGTGTCCTCGGGAGCGCTTTTCTCAATATAAGAGTTTGTCTAGGCTTGTCCTTTTGCTACAAAAAGGATTGGGCCACCTTGCTGCACTTTATTTACTTTTGTTACTTGTTACTCGTTACAAATTATCCTATCACGAAACTATCTGTTACCTATTATTTTAGTGCTTGCAGAGAATACCTTGCTGAAAACTGCTTATCATTTCCTTTTGCTCCTCGTTGGGTTCGACACTCTTACTTATCTAAAGGACTACGATAGATCCCCTATACTTGTGGGTCATCAAGACTCTTTTCTGGCACCGTTGCCGGGGAGTGAAGCGCCTTTGGTAGGTGGAATTTGGTAAGGAAAAATTTATATAGTGTGCTGAAATTTACTGTCACTTGTTACTATGGAAAGTAATCCTCTGAGGGGCTTGTTCGGGGTATCTTCACCCCGGCCAGTAGAGCAAAGAGTTGCTCCTCAACTTACTGAACCTACTAAAAATGAAAATGAAATTGAAAATGTCTGCTTTGAAATTCCTTCGGGTATGATAGAAAAACTACTAGCTAATCCTTTTGCAGGAGGTGGAACAATGCATCCTGATGAGCACTTAATATATGTGGATGAAGTTTGTGGATTATTTAAGCTTGCAGATGTACCAGAAGATGTTATTAAGAAGAAGGTCTTCCCTTTATCTTTGAAGGGAGATGCATTGACATGGTATAGGCTATGTGATGATACAGGGTCATGGAACTACAAACGATTGAAATTGGAATTTCATCAGAAGTTTTATCCTATGTATCTTGTTCATCGTGATCGCAATTATATATATAATTTTTGTCCTCGCGAAGGAGAAAGCATCGCTCAAGCTTGGGGGAGGCTTAAATCAATGTTATATTCATGCCCCAATCATGAGCTCTCAAGAGAAATGATTATTCAAAATTTTTATGCTCGGCTTTCTGATAACAATCGCACCATACTCGATACTTCTTGTGCTGGCTCTTTTATGATGAAGACTATTGAATTCAAATGGGATTTATTGGGAAGAATTAAACGCAACTCTGAAGATTGGGACCTCGACAAAGGTAAGGAGTCAGGTATGACACCTAAGTATGATTGTGTTAAATCTTTTATGGATACCGATGTTTTCCGTAAATTTAGCACTAAATATGGACTTGACTCTGAGATAGTTGCTTCTTTCTGTGAATCTTTTGCTTCTCATGTTGATCTCCCTAGGGAGAAGTGGTTTAAATATCATCCTCCCATAGAAGTAAAAGTCGCTGCACCTATTAAAGTTGAAGAAAAGACTATAACTTATAATGATCCTATTGTTCCTACTTCTTATGTTGAGAAACCACCTTTCCCTGTTAGGATAAAGGATAATGCTAAAGCTTCAACTGTGGTTCGTAAAAGCAATATTAGAACCTATACACCTCCTGAGAAAATTAAAGTTGAACCTAATATTGCTATTGTTAAAGATCTCTTGTCTGATAATATTGATGGGCATGTTATTCATTCCCATGATGAGACTGCTAGAATTGCTAAACCTTGTGCTAAAGATAAACCTAGATCTTTGGTAGGCATGCCTGTTATTTTTGTTAAAATAGGAGATCATTGTTATCATGGCTTATGTGATATGGGTGCTAGTGCTAATGCAATACCTTTTGACTTATACAAAGAAATTATGCATGACATTGCACCCGATGAGTTAGAAGATATTGATGTCACAATTAAACGTGCCAATAGAGATACTATTTCACCAATGGGAATTGTTAGAGATGTTGAAGTCTTGTGTGGGAAAACTAAATATCCTACTGATTTTCTTGTTCTTGGTTCCCCACAAGATAGCTTTTGTCCCATTATATTTGGTAGACCCTTCTTGAACACAGTTAATGCTAAGATAGATTGCAAAAAGGATGTTGTTACTATTGGTTTAGGTGATATGTCTCATGAATTTAATTTCTCTAAATTTTGTAGACAACATCGTGAAGAGGAATTGCCTAGTAAAGATGAAATTATTGGTCTTGCTTCTTTTGCCGTGCCTCCTAATGATCCTTTAGAACAATATTTGCTAGACCATGAAAATGATATGTTTATGAATGAAATAAGGGAAATAGATGAAGTATTCTTTAAACAGGAATCCATCCTGAAACACAATTTACCTGTTGAAATCCTAGGGGATCCTCCTCCACCCAAGGGTGATCCCGTGTTCGGTCTTAAACCGTATACACTTAAATATGCTTATCTTGGTGAAAAGAAGATATATCCTGTTATTATTAGCGCTAACCTTTCAGAGAATGAAGACGAGAGATTATTGAAAACTCTGAAGAAGCACCATGCTGCTATTGGATATACTCTTGATGATCTTAAGGGCATTAGTCCCACTCTGTGTCAACACAAAATAAATTTGGAGGAAGATGCCAAACCAGTTCGTGATCATCAACGATGGCTGAATCCTAAGATGAAGGAAGTGGTAAGAAAGGAAATACTAAAGCTTCTTGAGGCAGGTATAACTTATCCCGTTGCTGATAGTCAGTGGGTAAGTCCTTTCCATTGTGTCCCTAAGAAGGGAGGTATTATTGTCGGTCCTAATGATAAAGATGAGTTGATCCCGCAAAGAATTATCACAGGTTATAGGATGGTAATTTATTTCCGCAAATTAAATAAAGCTACTAAAAAGATCATTACCCCTTACCTTTTATAGATCAAATGCTAGAAAGATTATCCAAACATACACATTTTTGCTTTCTGGATTGTTATTCTGGTTTCTCTCAAATACCTGTGTCAGCCAATAATCAATCAAAGACTACTTTTACTTGCCCTTTTGGTACTTTTGCTTATAGACGTATGCCTTTTGGTTTATGTAATGCACCTGCTACCTTTCAAAGATGCATGATGGCTATATTCTCCGACTTTTGTGAAAAGATATGTGACGTTTTCATGGATGATTTTCCGTCTATGGATCCTTTTTTGATGATTGCTTAAGCAACCTTGACCGAGTTTTGCAGAGATGTGAAGAAACTAATCTTTTCTTGAATTGGGAAAAGTGTCACTTTATGGTTAATGAAGGCATTGTCTTTGGTTTT
>NC_053024.1:675687527-675702678 GCF_003073215.2 Triticum urartu
AGGAAGGCCCAACCTTGGTTTTACCATTTGCCTACCTACCACCATATACCTTCCCTTGGGTTCTGCAGACTCAAGGGTCATCTTTATTTTAACCCTCCCCTCCCCGGGCCAGTGCTCCTCTAAGTGTTGGTCCGAACTAGAGTCCTTTGCAGCGCCACCTCGGGGAAACTCGAGGGTTGGTTTTAGTTGTACGGAGTGCTCATACGTTGTGCCCTGAGAACGAGATACGTGCGACTCCTATCGGGATTTGTCGGCACATCGGGCAGCTTTGCTGGTCTTGTTTTACCATTGTCGAAATGTCTTGTAACCGGGATTCCGAGTCTGACCGGGTCTTCCCGGGAGAAGGAATATCCTTCGTCGACCGTGAGAGTTTTTGATGGGCTAAGTTGCGACACCCCTACAGGGTTTTGAACTTTTGAAAGTCAACCGCGTGTGTAGCCGTGATGCTTTCCAGCGGAGTCCGGTAAGTGAACACGGTCTCGTGTTATGCTTGAACGTAAGTAGCTTCAGGATCACTTATTGATCACTTATAGCTTCTCGACCGTGCGTTGCTTCTCATCTCGCTCTCTTTTGCGTATGTTAGCCACCATATTTTGCTTAGTCCTTGCTGCAGCTCCACCTCATTACCCTATCCTACCCATAAGCTTAAATAGTCTTGATCTCATGGGTGTGAGATTGCTGAGTCCTCGTGACTCACAGATACTTCCAAACAGTTGCAGGTGCCAATGATACCAGTGCAGGTGACGCAACCGAGCTCAAGTGGGAGCTCGATGAAGATCGTGTTCGTTGTGTTGTTTCATTTCCAATTGATCAGTAGTGGAGCCCAGTTGGGACGATCGGGGATCTAGCACTTGGGGTTGTCTTTCTTTATTTTGGTTCCGTAGTCAGACCTTTGTTTGTATCTTGTATGATGGATGGATTATTTACGTATTGTGTGAAGTGGCGATTGTAAGCCAACTCTTTATCCCTTTCTTATTCAGTACATGGGATGTGTAAAGATTACCCCTCTTGCGACATGCCTATCATGCGACTATGCCTCTAAGTCGTGCCCCGACACGTGGGAGATATAGCCGCGTTGTGGGTGTTACAAGTTGGTAATCAGAGCCTTCCCCGACTTAGGAGCCCCCTTCTTGATCGAATCGCTGACGTTGTTGAGTCTAGAACAAAATGTTTTGAGTCTTAGGATTATATATATCGGAGAGTAGGATTCATTTTACTCCTCAGTCCCTTCGCTGCTCTGGTGAGGCCTCCTGACGTAGAAGTTTTGACTCTCCTCTCCTCAAATTTCACGAAAAAATTTTAGGATCACGCAGGTATCTTGGAATCGTTCCGATATTCTTGTGACGAGAACATTGTTCTTGGTGCCTCCTGACATTTAGGGGTTGTGGCAGTGTCCCGGGGAGTTGAGCTCTGAGGTGTTGTTGTCACAAATTTATCGTTGTAGTTCTGGAATACCTGAGTTCGCCGACATCGAAAATCTCTTTTATGCAGTTGTTTGTGAGATAACCTCGACGCCACCCAAAACTGGGGCGGGAGTTCGGGAGTATTTCCATAACTCGTATAACGGATGCTTTTCGAAGGTTGAGGTACACGATTTCCGAAGGTTTCTTGGTTATGTGTTGAAGGATGGATACAGCTGGATATAGGTATTGTTAGTTTGGGTGAGATATTATGCTTCCCCTGTATCCCCAACACCTGATTGCATAACCAGAAAGTTTCGGGAGTTTAAAAGTGGGAATTCAAGTAGCTCCTAGAATATCTTTCCAACAGACACATGATACGATATGGGATCTATCATATGTTTGTTTCCGGCTTATTCTGCAAGCCAATCCTTTGTTTTGTTTTGATTTGTGGTATTAGAGTTGCTTCAATGTCAAGTGTTGATTCCATACCGTCCTTAAGCAGTGTTCTCATACTCCTATGTGAATACTAATCCTTCTTGATCATCGAGGCTGTCATGTCAATTCTTTCCAACCGGCGTGTTTCTCTTCAAGTGGATCCAATCATTCCAACATTTGCAAGATCAATTCTAAGTCTTCTCAACGGTGTTTGTTTCATCCATCCCAAGTTGCATTTGTTTTACCCACCCTCCCACCCTTTTTTCTTTAAGGTCTAAGATTTCTTAGTCAAGTATCCATCTTATTCATGTGAAGTCTCTTCATTCTTTTCAATCAATGTTCTTATCCGGTGATTCTCAGGAAGATGCTAACGGAGCCTCAAGTTCGTCATTCTTCGTTCTATTTCTTCTCCGGTGAATGAAATTCAAGCTTTTGGTATTGATTATATCCCTTTTCCTTGTTTCAAATGCTTTTCCATGCCGTTGCACCTCTTAATCGTTCATCTCTCTCTATTCATATCCGAAGTGCTGAAGATATCTCAGAAGATTCAAGTTTCCATTCTCAATTCGCTCAAGTTCTTTTGAGGATGTTATCTCATTCAAGCCATTTAATTCAACCGGTGCAATCTCCTTTTCAAGTAATCATTTCAACAATGTTTCTTTTGGGTGGCCCCTAACCCACAGGTCTCTTCCCAGGATCTTACCTAACTCTTCTTTTTCTGGAGTTATTCTCAAATTCATTTCAATGTTTGACGTAAGAATGAATTATCATCAGTCAAATGCCTTCTCCAAGATCATTTTCAAATTATTTTCATCGTTGGTTCAACCTTCTCTATTCGTCATCTCGGAGTATCTCAACAATTCATGGTGGTGTTTCTCATCGTCATTCTCTGCATTTGAAGACTGAAGAAGAGTTTCTCTTAAATCTTGCTCCATTCTCTTCAAGATTCTTGGTTCAAGCTTGATGCCATCCTCTCATAATTGTTTTTGATTGTGAGAAATCTTTTCACCTATCCGGAGCAATTCAAGATTCTTTTCAGTTTGATTCTCCGAAGGCCATCATTTCGGGTTTATTCATCCTCAGCTTTCAGCTATTGTTCTCCAATTCTTACCGGTGCATCATTCAAGTATTCTCTAGTCAGTTCATGATCTCTCCGTTCACTTGTATCTAAATTCTCTCAAGCATCTTCGTTCATTTGCTAATTCTTCCCAGTGTTTCTTTATCTTTTCTTTGTTCATTTTCAATTCTTACGGTGGTTCGTTCTAGATTTCTCTTCCTTCGTTATCATATCAATTCATTCGTTGTTTCCAAATCCTACCGGTGGTTCGTTGAAGACCTTCCCAAGTTGACACTATACCTCTCCTTAATCCTTTCCATCGGGAATAATTAGTATGCCAAATCCGTTGCTTTCCATCAATTTAAATTGGTGGACGATAAGCATAATGTAACTCTTATTCTTGTTTCATCGAGTGAATTCAATTCCTTATTCCGGAGGTTCATCAAATTATCGGTTTCAATTGTTTCATCTTTTCTTTTCCCGGAGTTCCAAGCTCTCATCATCACGAAGATCCATCTAATCATTGCAAGGCTTCAACCTTATTCTTTTCATCCTTCATTTTGTTTGATCATTCTTTTATAACCGGAGTTCTTCATGGAGGCTCTAAATGGTGGTTCATCAAGGATTTAATTCCTTCTCGAAGTTTTCATCGAGATTCTTTTGAGAGGAGCCCAAGTATTCTTCATCTTGCATTCCGAAGTGCAATTCGTTCTACCTTATATTTTGAGGTGGTGTTATGTCATTCTTGACAATTTATTTCGTGTTTCATGATTCGCAAGTTGTCAGGAATGAGGTATTTAAACCCATCATTTCTCTCCTTGGAGTTATCTTGGGTTATATTTCACCTAAAGCCATCCCTAAGGGGAATGTCGCTCTTGGTGATGATTATCTATGATCCAAGTTTTCTCTTTATCACCTCGGTGGAAGAAGCTTTCTATCTTTTCTAGCTCGCAATCAAATCTTTTTCCCGTGAGTGGCAGGTTGCCACCTCATAATTTTGAGATGTTTTCCATAAGCCCGCAACAAGATTGTTCTTTTCGTTGTTGATTTCCCAACAACTCCGTTCAATCCTTATTTTTAAGGATGCTTTTCAAATTCAATTGTGGTAGAAGATGTCATTTTCTTCTCAATTGTTTCCTTTCCAACGATCCAACTTCTATTATTTCGTTCCGGAGGCATTGTGATGTTGCTCTTTTCTCTCATCATCTCGAATGGTGCGGATCGTGTTCTTTTCATGCTTATCCATTTAACCGGAGTGTTGTGTCCTCTACTCAAGTTATTTTCATCTTTTCAAGTCTTGCATCTCTTTTCAACCAGAGTGCTGTCCGAATTTGTTCTTCCTTGTTCCTCTTTTCTGACGGAGATTGTCAACTTCGTTCATCTCCTTTCTATTCTTTTCTCAAAATGTTTAACCTCTCAAGGTTCTGTGGTTTCACTCGTTTGTCAAAGAAGTAATTTAGTTTTACCTCTTATCTTCTCTTCCTATCCCTCTGGTGCCATCCTAGATCTCGGGACGAGATCCTCTCGTAGTGGTGGAGTGTTGTAACGCCCCGAATACAACTTTCCATATTTGTAACTCCGACTCTTGCCTTTTCTGGAGATGCGATAGGAGATTCCCTTCGTGGTTGGGTTTTGTCTTTGTTTTGCATTTTGATCATGTCATGCATTTCATATCATGTCATCATGTGCATCGCATTTGCATACGGGTTCGTCTCATGCATCCGAGCATTTTCCCCGTTGTCCGTTTTGCAATCCGACACTCCTACTTGCACCGGCGTACCCCTTTTGTCTCTTTTCGTGAGCGTGTGTTAAACGTCCTCGGAATGGACCGAGATTTGCCAAGTGGCCTTGGTACACCACCGGTAGACCTCCTGTCAAATTTCGTTCCATTTGGAGTCCGTTTGATACTCCAACGGTTAACCGGGTAACTACAAAGGCCTCTTGTGTGTTGCAGCCCAACATCCCTCCAAAACGGCCCAATAACCCATCTAAACCACTTCCATGTCCTCCATCGTCGGATCACGATCGTGTGGGCGAAAACTACACCTCATTTGGACACTCCAAACTCCCTCTACCTATAAATATGTGATCCTCTCCGAATTTTCGCGAACGAAAACCTAGATCGACTCCTCCCCGCGCCACCGGACATGTCCGTCCGCCGTCGGACGCGTCCACCGCCGCCGCCACGTCGCTCCAGCCAATCCGAAGCCGCCACGTCACCTCTGCCGCCGCTCCTGGCCAATCAGGCGCCGCCACCTCACCCCGCCGTCTCCCATCCACCGCGCCTCTCCACCTTCGGCCCGCGAGGGCCCGAGGCAGGCCCGCCTGGCCCGAGCACCCGCGCCGCGGCCCCGAGCGCTCGCCTCACGCCGCCGCCGCCTCACTGCCGTCCTTCCTCGCCGGACCTTGCCGCCGCATCGCCGCCTCGAGAACACCACGTCGCCGCCCCGCTTCGGCTCCGCCCTCGCCGGCACGCCGCACCTCGTCGGGGCTGCTCTGGCGAGTGCCCCGACCTCACCGGCATCAACCCCCTCCTCCGGCGCCTCCCCGCAACTCCGGCCGCCACCCTCTTAATCCTCTCCGGCAAGCATCTCCGGCCTCGCCTCAGGAACCGTGCCACACCGAACCCTAGATCCGGACCCGGAGGTTGACCCTGAAATTCTCTAAGTCCTTTTCTGCAATAATTTTATGCCTCTGTTCTTCATGCCATAACTCCATGACTGTAGCTCCGTTTCATGCGCATGATATATCAAAATGTTCATTGGGAGATTCTCTTCATTTAATTCCATTGTGGCATGCTTGTTTGAGTAAATCTTCATGTCCTAATCATTGATGCAAGAGTGCTATAAAATGTTTACTGCTGCCACTTGTCAGATTATGATGTTTTGTCATTTTTGCTACATTTGATGTGTGCTTCATATGGGCATGAGCTCTACATGTGTTTTGATCTATGCCATGCCATCCTTACAGGGGTGCTTGCCATGTATTTTTGTGATCAATATGGTGACTAGCACAAGCATGCAACGTAGCCTTCGTGATATTGCTGATTTCAGGGTCTTAGGATTTTGCTAAGTCTTGTGCCTGCTGTTATTTTGATGCCATGTAAACATGATGCTACAATGAGATCAATGGTTGTTTTGAGTATCTTCAGTACGGGTGTTTTGAACATATGGTTATGCACTATCCATCCATGCCCCTGTTTGCAATTATGGAGTGCTCTAGGATGTCTTAATCTTGCTCTACTTTTGCTATAAAATATTCCTGGCAGATTGTTTACATGTTAATCAATTTTGCCATGGTTGTTGTAGTTGATCCATGCATGCTATGAACTTGTTCTTGCCATGGTTAGATTCATGAACATGTCTTCTTGTTGTTAGTATGCTTATCCTGTCATGCAAGTCTTTGTGTTCAGTGATTTGAGCTCGCAAATATGCCTTCATAATTCTGTTTATGTCATGCTCAGTTTTCAGCAAAGTCTGAAACTGTTAATGAAACTTGCTATGTTTACATGGGTGCCGTCATATCTTATGTGCCTTTTTGGCTCATGATCAGTAAAGAACTTTTGATCTATGCATTTAGTAGATTCATGACATGCCTTGTATTTCTATGATATGTTCATGTAGCATGTTGTTTGCTTACTCTAAACATTGCTTCCTGATGTTATTTCTGGCATGTTAGTATTTTCACTAAGTCTGTGAAGCTGGTATCTTTTGCACTTTTGCCATGCTTGTTTGAACCTGTTCTAGTGTGATTTAGCCGTAGCTCAGTGTTCATGTTTTGTCAAGCATCTTGATTAAATGACTATCATATGCCTTGTTGATATGTTGGAGTGCAGTAGCTTAGTTTCTTATTGCATTCTAGATGGCATCGTGCTGTTAATCGCAGAATTGTGTCATTCTTGTTGTGCTTGCCATTTGCAAATCGTGCCTCCGTTTCCAGTGATCTTTATATCGATTTCGACCGAAATCATCTCATCTTTCTAGAGGCACACTTGGTTTGCCAAGTTTATGCCTTGTTCATTCTTTCTCTTCCGAAGCACGCATATGCATTGCATATCACATCCCGCATGTCATGCCATGTTTTGCATCATGTTATTTGTGCATTGCACCGTGATTGATTGTTGGTCCTTTGCTTGTGTTCTTGCTTTGGGTAGAGCCGGTAGACGAGTACGTGATCGAGGAACCTGTTGAGTACGCTAACGAGGATCAAGCTTTCGTCAACTCTGAGAACTTTGCAGGCAAGATGACCATACCCTCGAAATCACTTCTATCTTTGCTTGCTAGTTGTTCGCTCTATTTCTATGTCGCGATACATACCAATTTCTATATCAGGCCTCCCTTTTTGCCATGTCAAGCCTCTAACCCTCCTTTCCTAGCAAACCGTTGTTTGGCTATGTTACCGCTTTGCTCCGCCCCTCTTATAGCGTTGCTAGTTGCAGGTGAATATGAAGTTGGTTCCATGTTGGAACATGGATATTGTTGGGATATCATTATTACCTATTATTTACTTTAATGCATCTATATACTTGGTAAAGGGTGGAAGACTCAGCCTTATGCCTGGTGTTTTGTTCCACTCTTGTTGTCCTAGTTTCCGTCGTACCAGTGTTATGTTCCTTGATTTTGCGTTCCTTACGCGGTTGGGTGTTATGGGAACCCCTTGACAGTTCGCCTTGAATAAAACTCCTCCAACAAGGCCCAACCTTGGTTTTACCATTTGCCTACCTACCACCATATACCTTTCCTTGGGTTCTGCAGACTCAAGGGTCATCTTTATTTTAACCCTCCCCTCCCCGGGCCAGTGCTCCTCTAAGTGTTGGTCCGAACTAGAGTCCTTTGCAGCGCCACCTCGGGGAAACTCGAGGGTTGGTTTTAGTTGTACGGAGTGCTCATACGTTGTGCCCTGAGAACGAGATACGTGCGACTCCTATCGGGATTTGTCGGCACATCGGGCGGCTTTGCTGGTCTTGTTTTACCATTGTCGAAATGTCTTGTAACCGGGATTCCGAGTCTGACCGGGTCTTCCCGGGAGAAGGAATATCCTTCGTTGACCGTGAGTGCTTGTGATGGGCTAAGTTGGGACACCCCTGTAGGGTTTTGAACTTTCAAAAGCCATGCCCGTGGTTATGTGGCAGATGGGAATTTGTTAATGTCCAATTGTAGAAAACTTGACACTTAACTTAAGTAAAATGAATCAACCGCGTGTGTAGCCGTGATGGTCTCTTTCCGGTGGAGTCCGGGAAGTGAACACGGTCTCGTGTTATGCTTGAACCTAAGTAGCTTCAGGATCACTTATTGATCACTTATAGCTTCTCGACCGTGCGTTGCTTCTCTTCCCACTCTCTTTTGCGTATGTTAGCCACCATATTTTGCTTAGTCCTTGCTGCAGCTCCACCTCATTACCCTATCCTACCCATAAGCTTAAATAGTCTTGATCTCTCGGGTGTGAGATTGCTGAGTCCTCGTGACTCACAGATACTTCTAAACAGTTGCAGGTGCCGATGATACCAGTGCAGGTGACGCAACCGAGCTCAAGTGGGAGCTCGATGAAGATCGTGTTCGTTGTGTTGTTTCGTTTCCAATTGACCAGTAGTGGAGCCCAGTTGGGACGATCAGGGATCTAGCATTTGGGGTTGTCATTCTTTATTTTGGTTCCGTAGTCGGACCTTTGTTTGTATCTTGTATGATGGATGGATTATTTATGTATTGTGTGAAGTGGCGATTGTAAGCCAACTCTTTATCCCTTTCTTATTCAATACATAGGATGTGTAAAGATTACCCCTCTTACGACATGCCTACCATGCGGCTATGCCTCTAAGTCGTGCCCCGACACGTGGGAGATATAGCCGCATTGTGGGTGTTACACCTAGTGACAAGCATTAAGCAGAGCAAAGTCATAGCAGCATCAATCTCAGAACATAGTGGATACTAGGGATCAAACCCTAACAAAAATAAATCGATTACATGATAAATCTCATCCAACCAATCACCGCCCAGCAAGCCTATGATGGAATTACTCACGCACAACGGTGAGCATCATGAAATTGGTGATGGAGGAAGGTTGATGATGACGATGGCGACGGTGTTGACGCTCAAAAGTGGCACGATCATAAAGCAGCATGCCGGGGAAAAAACCTTGCCGGGGTAAAATCTTGCCAGTGTGAAAGCTTGCCGGTGTGAACGCTTGCCGGCGTGGAAAGCTTGCCGGCACAGAAAGATCGCCGGTGTGGAAGCTTGCCGGTGTGAAATCTTGCCGGGGGAGAAACCTTGTCAGGGAGGAACCCTTGCCGGAGTACAAACCTTGCCGGAGTGAAACCTTGCCGGTGTGGAAAGCTTGCCGGGTAGAAACATTGCCGGTATGGAAAGCTTACTCGGATGAAAAACTTGCCGGGTTGGAGGCTGTGATAGTCAATCGGACGAGAAGTTGAAGATAGGCTCAAAAGGTTATTCAGATAATCTCTGATGGAAAAATGTTCTACACGGAAGTTGTGCGTCTCGTCGAAACGGTTGATTTTGATATAAAAACCGTCCCAATCCGAGTTCGTATGCAAAAGTTAGAGCTATCGGAGTGCAGCCCTGTCACGAGGCGAGATGTGGCGCGCCCCACCAGACATAGGTCTGATGGGTAGCGCGAGCGAACAGGTGTTCTGCGTGACCGTTTTGGCCCAGAAAAAGGCCTCAAATCGAAAAACGTTCAACATGAAAGTTGTTCATATCGTTGAAACGGTCAAGATTGCTTTTGGGCTCGTTTCCATCCGAGATCGTTTACCACCGCAAAAAAGACCCGCAAGGTGCAGCCAGTTTAAACCGAACAGTTTTGGAAAGTTCGGATAAACCAGTCCGAATTTGACTAGGGTTTTTGACGTGAATTGATGTAATTTTCTTGTAAGGAAAGCCTAGATAAATTCTTTGCTTGTACGGGAAGTCCAGCCGCCTGTTATATATGTTGAGGGTGACGGCCGATTGAAACAACACACAATCGAACAAATCAATATACTACTTTTTCATCTACGTTTTATCTCTCCACCGTTTTTCTCTTCCTTCTTCGCTGTTCTTCGTTTTTGAGAGCTGTGAATCCCGAGGCTCTAGGGGCGAGCAAATCGACCTAGGGAAGCCCATAGCCGCCGCAATCCCTGACGGGGTCCCTCCCGGATGCGCGGGGTTTCGGGTCTGCAAAAGCGCCCGCCGACTGTCTTGCGTATCGCACTGTCGGTCGGGTCTCCTTCGACGTGAGCTGCGGTGCATCACCCCTGGCGTCGAGGGTACACGTGACGTGTTCGTGTGTCAACACACTTTTTGGCGACTCCGCTGGGGAATGAAGCTTTGAACAGTCTCCAGCCTGTTCTTGCTACGAGGAGAGCGTCATCAAGCGGCTGCAATCTACAACGGTAACATGTATCGTCAATCTCCTCGCGTAGATGCAAATAGCCATTATGTTGATGTTGCTAGATCTTTCAACGGACATGTGATGTCGGCCAGCCCTAATGAGCAAAGGCCGACTAGTTATTCCGTTGGAGAAACTTGGAATCTACATAATCGCGTCATGCAACTTATGAATCTGAACTTTCGTGCATCGGCAACATCTTTCAATATGCCGGTGAACAACACGATTTGTTCCAATGATCAATATATGACACCTCATATGCAGGAGGGCATCTCACAGTTTTATCCATCGGCAGCCGACTCGCAATATGCGGGTTCATCCCCAAACATGCCTATGGATGGGGGAACCGGCCATGCTTCCATTAGCTATTTGGCCGGTTATCCTCGAACATCATATACTACACCTCGTGATATTAATTGTTCAGTGGCATATGAAACTAAAAATATTCATGACTCGGATCACCTTGGCCGAGTGAATGGAGATTCTGCAGGAGCATATGTGACTAATATTGTAGGAGATGAGGTGGCTCTGACTCCATTAAAAAGTTTAGCCCAAAATAAGAAGATTAGTGCTATTTGCCTTGAGCAGCACGAAAAGGGATTGGTTCCTGATTATGAGGCAATAAGAGCTAGGGTTTTGAAAGAAGACAAAGTGTTGCCGATTGATCAAATTGGCGTGAGAAAATATTCAACAACAGTGCACATGTCTTCACCTATCATTGCAGCATGTTATACACCCCCTATACAATCGCAAAATTTCGGCAACATCAATTCATTGCCGAAAGATCGTAAAAGTATTGGGGGGCAAGCGAATCCAAGTAGGGATGAGTCTAAAGAAAAATATCTGGCCCAAGTGGACAAGATCAAGCCAAAGCTCACAGGGAATAGAGTCAACGAATTTACTACACCTACCCTTGAGGAATTACCAGCAGCATATCGACATGCCTACGAAGCACTCAAGAAGAAGCGTGGAGATGGATATTTGCAAGAATACGTCAAGTGCCTTCCTCCATGTAGCAACCATTTTGGCCCTTCTACACTTTTGAGGCAAGATAAAAAAGAAGCTTTGCAAGCAAACCAGCAAAAAGGGATTCACTTGGCTAATATGGTGGATTCGGTTGAAACCGGATTGAGCACCGAGATGTTTAAAGCCCAGTGCGTTGCATCATGCCAGCCGAGGTGCATCGTTCCAGACGAGTGCATCACCGGCTAAAGCCGAGTGCATCAAGCCAACTATTGCCGCGTGTACCAAAATAGAAGATGCAAGCTTGGCTGAGCAAAGGAACGACAAACGCAACAAATTGGTTGTGCTCGATTTTTCTGGATGTAAGGAAGCTTACATGCTACCCTATGAGTTTCGTGCTAAAGATATTGATGAGCATCAAGAACACAGTAATATGGCTGAACACAGTTCAGTTAACGATGAACATCAAGACCAAGAAAATGCGGCCGAGCAAAGTTCAACTGACAAAGAGCGTCCGAGTGAAATCCACTCGGGCAATCCGACTGAAATATACTCGGGCAATCCGAGTGATGAGGCACCAGATCCAGAAAAAGAGGAAGAGGCGTTGGAGAATTATTCAGAAATGGAGCAATGTATTGTTCCAGTGGTGCAACCATCTTCTCCTTCCAACGTCTTCACAAAGGTACACCTAGCAGATAGTTTACTCAATTTTCGATTCGGTCAAAATCATATTGTTGATGCACCCCTTAGTAAGATTCTAATTAATTTTGAAAGACCAATTGAAATGAGTAATCTATTTTTTAGGAATGATCTTGTCATTAATCATGATAGCCGACACATGGTATCATTCATAGAGGCTAATAGTGACAACTTATCAAAACCAAAGTTGTTATTGTCATGCCAACTGAACTTTGTATTCATATGGACAACTTTGTTTGTTTCATGCCTGGCTAACATTTGGTCTCGGACGAGACGTATATTCTGTAATTATTTTGGTTGCAGAGACGTAAAGCCAGGTCCAAATTCCTTCGAAGCCGATTCAAAAGCATCAGGAAAAGAGGATGAAAATCAATGCATAGCCGAGTCGGATGACGCTAAGCCAGCACTGCTCGGTTGTTTTGTTTCAGAGCTAGTATCACAATATCAGTTAATGGACGAGCAGTGTACCTTCAGTCCGGGCATAGTTGATCACATCGTTGGTGCATCGTCGACTAATCCTATTATAATTGATCATGATGTCGAGCCATCAGGACAAGAACAAATTCAATGTTTGTTTGAAGAGAATATCGAAGACAACAACGTGATTCATCAAGCCGCACAATCGAGACAATTGAAGTTTGTTGAGGCACGATCATATGAACAATCGGATCAGATTGGTTTTGATGGCGATCAAATGTTGACTCGGCTATCTCAAGCCGATTCACCTAAAGGTCAACAGGTACACACCAATGATGATGGGGTCAAGACTTCGAGCAAGGATATGGTTAAAAAGTGCATCAACAACAATCTTGAAGATGGGAATTCCATCAAAGCTACAATGGTGACATCTAGCACTGGGGGGCAACAAGAAAATTCAAAGACCGATGCACGCACAGTTAAAGAAAGCAAAGGCAATGGTAAGCACAAAGGTAAAAGGCCGAAAGTCACTTTCGCGCAGTTATTAGAAAAATATCAGAAGATAAGTGAGGCAAAGAGTGCTTATCAGTCGAGTGAAGCAAAAGCATTGAAGTCACCCCCGAGGCATAAATCTGAAGACTTGGATTGGCAAAGGAAGATGTTGAGCAAGCAGACTTCATATCCTGCTTTTGGGCCGCCAATGCCAATGTCGTGGATGCCTCCCTACGCTCATGTAAATCCATATCCATCATGGGACACGTATGATACAAGGACAAATTATCCATCTTATTTTAGACCATCTCACCAATATTATGCAGCTCCGAGAAGATCAATATCTGAACAATCACATGTTAAAGACCGTTTCAATCATAAGGAATCGGTCCAGAGCTCAAGGATGAAGAAAGAGGTGGTCAAGCAAGTTTACTGTGTTAAAAGAGATGGTCGTAAGAGTGCAACTTCAGATTTGATCTCAAATAAAAAAGAGTCAATTAAAGTGTTAACATTGGCTACTAAAGGCAATGAGACAAAGCAACCAATTATTGAGAGTCAAAGTGCCAAATCTGAAGAAAAGAAGTTGAGAGTGCATAAGGCCAAAAAGGAACTGCCATTGGTCAAAACAGAATTACAGCCGAGATGCCCACTCGGCTTAACGTATTGGCAAAAGAAGGAATTACAAAATCTTAGTGCACAAGAGCTGAGACAGAAGAACATGGCATGGGTTCCCAAGAGGATCATTCATAACAAAAATGATGTGCATGCTTCTATTGCAACAAGTACAATAAAAGTGAAGAAAGAGAAGAATGGAAGCAACAAACAATTAAGACGAAGAGGTGGATCACAACATCAAAATCTTCGGTTAGCACATCATCCATTTTCTTCAACAATGCCATTGATGGCTTTGCCATGGAATTCATCCACAGGTATGATCAGTTACCCTCCATGGACTTATTTTGATCCATGGACGCAACATAATTTTCTATATCATGACAGTATTACCAAATCACTATACATTTGGTTAGTTACATTTTTGTTGCTAATACAAAGGGGCCGAAATATCTTATTGCTATTTCATTTTTTTATTTCGGCTATACATACCTTGGTGGGTGAATACTACATGGACCTCATTGTAATGGCCGATATTTATCTATAGCCCTAAGAATATATTTAAGAATGGCCGGTGTGGTATTCTAACATCGTCCTTAGTTTGAGATAGGTGCTTGCAAAGGAATTTGTCAAATTGATGCCATTGAAGATATTATGCATAGACCAATTCACCAAAATTGCAAAGTGAACTTATGTTTTGATTGGGTGTGCTTTGGCTTATTAGTATTCAGAATTTATGTAAGGCCAAATCATGGTTGATTTTATTATTGAGCATCATATTGACATCATGCATAATATTGATTTCAGCTTGATCTCTCTAGAACCATGGAGATTATATATTGATGGTTAAATTTGTAGCAATGGCCAAGGTGTTGGTGTTGTTTATATATATCCTTATGGTGCTATTTTGTGAAGCCTCATGCCGCTTAAAATATTTTTGCACAATGATCAAAACCGAATATGCATTGTCATTCGGATTGGAGCTTTGCCTTGCTATAGGTGTTATACATATTGAGGCTTCCGGTGATTCATTACTAGTAGTGCAACAAATATCCAATGGTTATCAATGTTTTGACGAATCATTTTTAGTTTATCTTGAGTTATGTCTAGATGTAAAATTTACAATGGGTTGTTTTAAGATTTTTCATATATCTGGACATGATAATTGGAGAGAGTTGGCATAGCAAGCATTTGGCTACCATGTTGGTCATGGTGTATTGCACATCTATCAATAGTCGATGCTTATTCTTGCCAACATAGGTAAGGCCAAAGTGGAGTCCACAGCTTCGGCCACTAATGAAATTTTTATGCAGGCGAAAGTAAGGATTGAAGAAAGTTTATTGTTGATTGTCTACAAAATCCTAGCAAAAGGGTGAAAAATATGGTTCGGAGGATGACATTGAGATACATATCTATGGAACTTTATCACCGGATTATTAATGAAGCTGAGAAGGTTTCACCCAAGTTTGCATCAGAAAGTTCACACAAGACATGGCCGATATATACTTATCGTCCTAAGAACATATAAATGGCCGATGGAGTGTTGACATCGTCCTTAGAACAAACTTGGTACAAGTATTTTTCGGCACGCTAGCTTTACCGAAAAACAGGGGGGCATGTGTTGACGCTCAAAAGTGGCACGATCATAAAGCAGCATGCCGGGGCGAAAACCTTGCCGGGGTAAAATCTTGCC
>NC_053024.1:675703678-675733102 GCF_003073215.2 Triticum urartu
AGAAAACGTGCTATAGCTAACTTATCTACAGCGCGTTTTAGGGAAAACCGCTACTGCTAATGGAAGCAGTTATTTCTTTTGTTTAGTAAAAACATCAAAAATATACATTGGTCATCATTGATCTTTTTGTGTATAATCTAAATAGTCAACATGAATCCTCACTGTACCTGTATAGGTACAGGCGAGGATTCATATTGCAACCACAAATCATACACATATAGTTCAATGAAGACCAAGTGCTCGAGATAGGTTGAGAAGCAACATATTTAAGGTGGTAAACACCTTGTTCGCTTAGCAGTATGGGACTAAACTTAATTAGTTACGATCATACTTAGCAGCAGCGAGTTTTGAGCAAAACTGCTGCTACTAATTTCTTTAGCAGTAGCGCGTCCACGGGAAGGGCGCTACTACTATATCTAGCCTGGAGGCAACACCGTGGCAATTATAGTAGTAGCGCTCTTTTCACCTAGAGCGCTACTGCTACTCAGTCATTAGCAGCGCTCTTTTCTAAAGCTCGTTGTTGCTAATTAGTAGTAGCGTCTGTTTTTAGACCGCGCTGCTGCTAAGATTCTGTGTATAAGATTTTCCCTAGTAGTGGTATGGTAAAAAGTAACTATGACACTCTCATGGTCTACGGAGCAAAATCACATGTTAACACTCTATGTTATTACAACTAATTACAGATGATATTACTCAATTCATAACAAACAAGTTTGAGTCAATTCAATATGATCGTTCTTCCAACGTCAAATTCTCAATGTTGTTTAAGACTATCGTTACACTTAAGGATGTCGTAAGATCCGGAAAATGTGATCACCAACAACACTTGAGCTAGTCTTAGAGGCGAGACTAGGAACCTTTATTTTATCTGTTTATCATATCACACATGCATATAAGTTTTCCATCGAATCACATATTCCAGGATCATAGTAGTTATAACATGACATATAAGCACTTAGTTATGAATATGGGAATATAATAATACAATATTATGCCTTTAGGGCATATTTCCAACACTATCTCCCTTCACCCCGGATCGTTGCAGCTGGGGGTAAAACAGAGACCATTTATAGGCTGCATCTACGGGGACCTTTTCCCCTTAACCACCGATTGATAACCAGAGTTGGGAAGAACGGTGGTGGCGTATGTGATACGGGGTTGTTGTGCGTATACATGTATCTGTATCGGCTCTGCCCACAAATAGAAATATGCAAAGTGGCTTAGGAATCTGACATAGCATTTTTTAGGCACCGCTATAGATGCACGCTAGTGGGGAATCCAGACTCCCTGGGAATGCCTTAGTACTATTTATTTCTTCACCCTTGCTTACGATCCTTATTACTACATTTTATTTGAGTACTTTACTTTTATGCTTGTTACCTCGCTTCACCATAACATCACTTCTTTGGATTTCTCTCAACTTACATGCATAGCTATTTAAACCCTTCAATAGACAAAAGATTGATTCGTGTGCTCCTTGTGAGATCAATACTCTTACTTCGAAAAGGATACAACTAAACTGTTGGGGAACGCAGTATTTCAAAAAAATTCCTACGATCACGCAAGATCTATCTAGAAGATGCATAGTAACGAGAGGGGGAGAGTGTGTCTACGTAACCTCGTAGACCGAAAGCGGAAGCGTTTAGTAACGCGGTTGATGTAGTCGAACGTCTTCGCGATCCAACCGATCAAGTACCAAATGCACGGCACCTCCGTGATTTGCACACATTCATCTCGGTGATGTCCCTCGAACTTTTGATCCAGTTGAGGCCGAGGGAAAGTTTCGTCAACACGATGGTGTGGTGACGGTGATGATGAAGTTACCGACGCAGGGCTTCGCCTAAGCACTACGACAATATGACCGATGTGTAAAACTATGGAGGGGGGCACCGCACATGGCTAAAGATCAACTTGTGTGTCTATGGGGTGCCCCCTCCCCGTATATAAAGGAGGGGAGGAGGAGGCCGGCCGGCCCTAAGGGGGCGCGCCCAAGGGGGGGGGGGAATCCTACTCCAAGTAGGAATCGGTCCCCCCTTTCCTAGTCCAAGTAGGAGAAGAAGGGAGGAGAGGGAGTGGGAGAGGGAAAGAGGGGCCACGCCCCCTTCCCCTAGTCCTATTCGGACTCCCCTTAGGGGGGCGCCACCTCCTAAGGCCCACTAAGGCCCATTACTTCCCGAGGGGTTTCGGTAACCCCTCTGGCACTCCGGTTTTATCCCCGAAACCACCCGCAACACTTCCGGTGTCCGAATGTAACCTTCCAATATATCAATCTTTATGTCTCGACCATTTCGGGACTCCCTGTCATGTCCCTGATCTCATCTGGGACTCCGAACAACCTTCGGTACATCAAATCACATAACTCATAATACAAATAGTCATCGAACGTTAAGCGTGCGGACCCTACGGGTTCGAGAACTATGTAGACATGACCGAGACACATCTCCGGTCAATAACCAATAGCGGAACCTGGATGCTCATATTGGTTCCTACATATTTTATGAATATATTTATCGATCAAACCGCATAACAACATACGTTGTTCCCTTTGTCATCGGTATGTTACTTGCCCGAGATTCGATCGTCGGTATCATCATACCTAGTTCAATCTCGTTACTGGCAAGTCTCTTTACTCGCTCTGTAATGCATCATCCCGTAACTAACTCATTATTCATATTGCTTGCAAGGCTTATATTGATGTGCATTACCGAGAGGGCCCAGAGATACCTCTCCGAAACACGGAGTGACAAATCCTAATCTCAATCTATACCAACTCAACAAACACCATCGAAGACACCTGTTGAGCATCTTTATAATCACCCAGTTACATTGCGACGTTTGATAGCACACTAAGTGTTCCTCCGGTATTCGGAAGTTGCATAATCTCATAGTCATAGGAACATGTATAAGTCATGAAGAAAGCAATAACAATAAGCTAAACGATCATAATGCTAAGCTAACAGATGGGTCTTGTCCATCACATCATTCTCTAATGATGTGATCCCGTTTATCAAATGACAACACATGTCTATGGCTAGGAATTTTAACCATCTTTGATTAACGAGCTAGTTTATTAGAGGCATACTAGGGACACTCAGTTTGTCAATGTATTCACACATGTACTAAGTTTCCGGTTAATACAATTCTAGCATGAATAATAAACATTTATCATGATATAAGGAAATATAAATAACAACTTTATTATTGCCTCTAGGGCATATTTCCTTCATAAACCATGTGCATTTGCAGAACATCAGAAGTCACCGCTAGGAGCCCTAGCGGCTGTTGCGAGATCTCTGGTCTTTCTTCCTTATGTACTCGTGGATAGGATCATTATGGCTGGCTACCTAATCATCCTTCCTTGAGATGATTTGTTGAGCACACATGGGTCGGTACTTTGTCTCACTTCTCAATTAGCTGAATCGCTTATGTATCACCAGTTTCTACTTTCAAATTGAGCCCTGCCCAACTAAGTGCCGGGAAAAGGCACCTCTAACGGGGTACACCAAATCGCTTCTAAATGTCTGTACGGGGTGGTAGGGCCACTTTTTCCCACCCAATATGGTAGATCAAATGTGTACACGAATACGTACAAATATACGAAATCTCACAAACTAGTATCAAACATAGAAGTGGTTTGGAGAAATCCGAACACACTATGGACAAGCCTTTGACCCCACCACAAACCCACCTTTTCCTCTTCCTCCATTCTCTCTCCTCTCTCCATTGAACAAGGGGCGAACATTTGGTGCACCAGGTTGGATGGCCACCCCATCCACTGTCCCCGGACATGTTTGAACATGTTCGCGGTCGTTTGTGTCCATTTTAGTGCACGCCTTTGGACTTGCTCTAAAGGCCAGCATCGTGACCTCCTTGGGCGACCATGCCTTTGGGGGAAAAGGTAATGAGCTGGATGTGTAGGATGAGTGCAAGAGTAGTTCTTTTGTCTAGGATGAGTGCAAGAGTAGTTCTTTGTCCTTTCGATTCTTTATTTTGAGTTGGCACATGCAACAAATGATGATCTGAAATCCAATAGACAATATTTTCAAATAGTCCATACCTACTAAAAAAGGGATTACTGATTAGTGTTTCGTCCGTCATGCATTTTTACAGAAACCTCCCTCTCTTTTCTGGTATTAACCCGCCATCCATCTTTAAGTGAGAGAAAACCAACCATTTTTACGGTCTTACAGAAATACCCCTCTCTTTTATACAAAGTGGCTCACACTCCATGACAGAAAGCGAATCGTTTTTTGTGCTTTAACGAAAACCTCCTTGTTGTTTCTGTAATTAACCCGGAGTCTATCTAGAATAAATAGTACTCTTTTTCAAATATACATATCTTTTAAATCCTAACTCCAATTTTAACATGTTATATATGAAATTTGATTAAAAAATGGTAATAATATGAATATGATGTTATTTTACATGTTAAACATTAAAAAAATGTTTTTAGGGTGCAACCTTAATCAATATTGCACGATCCATCTCTTTTGCGTGCCGACACCAACCCAGATTGCAAATGGACACCTCAATAAAGCCCAATTGGAGACGAAAGAAATTGTCGATAACCATGCATGCACTCCTTGGCAAAATCTTGCATGAGAAAAAGCAGATTTCTCATCTTATGCTCAGATAGAGAGACGCCTCGGCAAGAACTATTGGGATATCGAGTCATGGTTATTGGGTTAGGGATGTGTGCTATTTTCTTCTCCCGCTGCAAGCGCATGGGCACTTTTGCTAGTAGCGTATAAATTTTCATAAAATTATATTAGAAGTATCCTTCCGGAGGCATTCGAGAATATTTGCAATTAAGTTTATACCGAGAAAATATACCATGTTGCCAATTCAATTTGTAATGGGTAGTAGATTTGCCCCCCCCCCCCTCCGGCGCGCAAAGTGCAAATTGATTTGGATTTTCAATTTTGTACCATGTTGCGTTCGTATCACCGATATTCTTCGATTTTAATGTTCATTACAACATTAAATATGTAAATAGTGAGCTTACTTTGTCTAGTTCAAACAATGTAATTATTTTGTGGACATTTGCGGCATCTGTAAGTCAAAATTCTAATATTGTTACCAACGGCATCATTTTAAATATTTTCAAAATCACATGTATATACTTATCTTGAGTTTTATTATTATTATATTATATATATTTTTAACTACAATATAAAAATACAGGTCAAAGTCAAATCTTAAAGATTATATCAATATCCCAAACATTACTTTTTCATGGTTCGAAGAGAGTAAGTAGGAAACATATACCTTAAATAGGATTTTGTGTATTCCAAGGTTAACTCAAGAGGCTAATAGTTTTTCTTTGTTGTTCCTAAGAAAAAGATCCGACTTTATTCATCAAGTAAGCAAAACACACAGAAGACAACGAAAAACACATACCCTAATAAAATAAATAGTTAGACCATGTTTCTTCAGAATTGTCGATACGAGCTTCAATTTTTTGCACCTCGATGTTTGTCTAATCCTTTGATAAGAAACCGTAAAAGACCAAAACTGCACAAGCTAAGCTAACCTCATATTTTTATATGTGAGCCCCAATTCCAATGGTTGAGAACCTAAAATCGCTAAGCACATGGTGACTGAGTGTAGTTAGAAAGCGAGGTCACCGAACGGCTATTTTGTTGCTAAAATTTTGGGAAAGAATATTCTAAGTATATAAAGAGAAAGAAAGGAGAATTTGGCAATGCTACATAACATAGGCAACGTTTGTGTTTCATTCAAGTCTTGGATTTTGACAACAAAAACCAGGTGAACCATGAGGGCAAGACCAAGTAGATAGTTTCCACAAAAGGCTCCAAGGGTTAAAATCGCCAAATTCATTGATTAGGAAAAGGGTCAATCCTGGCTAAATCTCAGTCGGGGGGAGCCCAGCCCAGCCCAATTATTTTTTTAGGGGAGCCCAGCCCAAGTACACACCTGGGGGGCTTCAGCCAATGCCACACCCATTCCTTCGTCACTAAGAAAAAGGGGAATGGTACAAGTTTGCCCGTTCCTCATTTCTGAAGCCGCCAAAGCCACCGCTGCGCCTCCTTTTGCCTTCGCTTGCTCCGGATTCCAGCGCCGCCCAACCAGCCGCGCCATTGCTTCCACTCCCCATCGCCACGGCAGCGTCCTCCGAACCCCAGTCCGCTGCCGCGCCGACGCCCCATCACCGGCGCTGCAATGCTGTTGCCTCCCTAGGGTTCCAAGTTGAAGATCCCCTGGATCGTACTATCGCGGCGAGGCGATGGCCGGCGACGAGGTGAAGCCCCCTCGTGGCGAGGAGCTGCGGCCGGCGCCGCTGCCCGAGGATGTGCTCGCAGAAGTCCTCCGCCGCGTCCCACCGCGCTGGATCGCCACCTCCCGCTGCGTCTGCACGGCCTGGCGCGACGCCATCGATGCGCGCGGCCTCCTGCGCGCCGACCTGCTCCCGCTCTCGCTCTCCGGCCTCTTCATCCACTTCGACGATCACAAGTATCCCGAATTCCTTGCCCGCCCCTCCTCTGCGTCTGGCGCCCGCGCCATCAGCGGCAACCTCAGTTTCCTGCCCTCCGCCACCCCTCATGGCGGCACTATATGGGACGACGACTGCGATGATTGGCGTGACTATAACATCGATGATCACTGCAATGGGCTCCTCTTGCTTCACGGTAACCGGGTGGTTAACCCTGCCACCCGATGCTGGAGTGCTTTGCCACCGTGCCCTGCTCCCAAGGATGGCACAGGAAACGTGTGGTACAGTGGGCATCTGGTCTATGATCCGATGGTATCACCGTACTACGAGGTGTTTATGACCCCCCATTTGGATGACTATCATTCTGAAGATGAGGTTGACCCCTCGATGGAGGAATCTGAATGGCCACCATCACAATTAAAGATATATGTATTCTCATCAAAGTCGGGTTGTTGGAAGGAGAAGTATTTTTTTCGACAAGGGGGTGCTACAGGGATTGTCAGTGAGAGGCACATGGGTTACAAGCGATCCAATGGCGTCTATTATCGAGGAGCACTTTACGTACTCTGCAGTGTTTATTTAATTATGAGGTATGTGGTTTCTTAGTTTATATTTTATTTCACTTCTATCCTGCCATTTTGTTCTTAGACAGTTTTGTACATTGATTTGATTCTGCAGGATATCATTGTCTGATAATACGTACAGTGTAATTAAACCACCTGTCATGGATACCAGAGCACACGACTATCCTTGTGTCGATATTGTTAGATCAAAAAAGGGGGTGTACTTTGTGGCATTTGATAGGTACTGGCCTCAGCGTAAGTGTTGGCTTGGTGTTTGGATCCTCAATGAATCATGTGGTCAGATGGGGTGGATGTTGAAGCATGACAAAGACCTTAAGGATGCGCTAGCACATCACCGATATTGTGGACGACTTCATTGGATCTTAGAAGATATTAACTATAACCTGTTTTGTTCTTCTAGTTTCCTAGAAGGCAACAAGAAAGCAACCACTGAGGAGATTTTTGAATGGAACTCTGACGATGATGTTGAAAACGAGAACTTGGTTAAGCATTGTTGCTTAGAAGACAACAAGAAAGCAATAATTGAAAAGAAATTGGATTGGAAGTACAACAATCGTAATGTTGTTAACAATTGTGATATGGTTGAAGAGTGTCACTGGGGTGAAGAGCATTATGATGATTCATATGATGAAGACATTGAGATACTTGGGTTTCACCCATACAAAGAGATTGTCTTCTTGAGTAGTACACCAGAGTGGACAGCACTGGCATATCATTTGAATGGCTTCAAGATTGAAGAATTAGGGAATATATACCCAAATGATTATGGTCATTTCAAACAGTTAAGTAATGAACAGGAGAGGATCAAATCTTTTCCATACACCCCATGTTGGATTGAAGAGTTACCTAGGAACAATTAGTCTAGAAATTCATCTCACATACAAGCCTATTTTAGTTGCCATCTATTTAAGAGATGTATAAGAAATGACTTGCACAAGATGTTTGTGTCATCTATTTTTATGTAATGTATATGTAAGGATTGGTCCATTTCTATTGAAAAAGATGTTTCAATTATGTTTGTGTTTTTGGTTGTGGGTATTGTTATTTTTTTAAATCGCTACAACTTACTATAGTACTCCCTCCGTCCCTAAATAAGCGACACTTATTCTGGGACAGAGGGAGTATGTTTTTTCTTTTTTGAACAAGAGGGAGGCGCCATTTATTCCAACTTCAAAAACAGATTACAGAGAGGATCACAATGTCCTGTAGAGTGATATATCAGCTAGTTTCGTCCTTTGAGTCATGCAGTCCTAGGAATGTGTATTTTTCCTTTTGAGTCGAGCTCCCTGTTAGCTTCAAACATCTCACTCCTTTTGGATGAAATTGTCTGGACAGGCAAAGTTTCTTCCCTGTAGACCAGGCACTTTTTTCCTATGTGGGAGTTTAGGGATACAAAGTTCGACGAGGCAACAAGTTTACTGCAATTTAAATGTTCATGTGTTTTTAGATGCCAGTAGCTACATGGATTCTAAGTCAATGTCAAATTTCCGTCCTCTGTATGTATTGTTCGAATGTTCCTACATTCCCCATGGAAATGCCAACTCAAATTAACAGATTGCACTTGCAGCAAAACAAGATCTCAGCTGCACTTCGACAAGGGTATAATTAAGTTAGTAGTATGTTGCTAATTCACATCCAGTGTCTTGTCCTGACTGTCTAGGTAGTCAAGAAGAAGCAAGCAAACATCTGTGGTTTTCTTGGTCCTTCCTGGCCTGTCATATACTGAACTTCGTTCCTTTCAAGATCTACTTCACAATGAATATGCACAATGCTTCAGGTAAGAAATGGTTCAATTTTTATTTTTTTTGCTGAATTAAACTAAAATTGTGATGTGAAAGTCATCCCATTGATAAATCTGAGAGTGCTACTTCAGTCTAAAAAGTTTTTGCAAATATTAGGAGTCAGAGTTGCTGAATGTTGATCATCCAAATTCTGAGATGTGACTACTTCTGATCAAAGGAGTACAATTTGGTATTGCCATGGTAGGTCTGTGCCGATATATGGAAACAAAGAATGATTTTATCAGTCCCAGGAAACAGTCATGTATGTGCGAAGCAGGACAGAAGAGAAGGATGTATTTTGTAGGCAGTATCCTTTGTTAAGGTAGAACATAATCATTGTCCAGTCCAAATAGCTTTCTTTGACAACAAAAGGTTGACGAAATGGTAGCCACAAAGCTCCTATGCTTCTCACAGTCTGATCGGAACACATAGTCCAAACCAGAAAAAGAAGAGACACGATCAGAACAGCTTGACCCAGGTAGTTTTCCTACGGCTCACCGCCTCTCCGAATCAAATTGAAATTATAGGTTGAACCTTTGAAGTCCTACGAAATATACTTCTAGTACATCCAAGGTTGGTCTTAGGTATTACATATATATTTCAAACAGATAACTGATTAAAGGGAAGTTATCATATGTTTATGATTGTTGGCTGTGCATTTTCTCCTGCTACAACAATACTCCTGAAATATATACTCTTGAAATATGTACTACTCCCTCCGTTTCTAAATATAAGCCCTTTTACAGATAGTCCATATTGGAATATCTAAAAAGACATATTTAGGAACGGAGGGAGTAGTACATTTTTCAAGGGTAGCAAGTTTTGAGGTAATATGTTTCTATTTTCTATTTTACATCTTTACTCTTTTCTTAAGATAGAATTGATTTAATTCATTAATAAATATTTCCTTATCCTAATCTGCATGTAAATAGCATATATGGCTAACTTTGTATGCTACATGTACATTCAACAAACGCTTTGCTGTTTTCCTGGCTGTGTACACTGTTAATTTTAAACTGTTATACTTCTGTATCTTTTATTATCAGTCTTGTTTTTTTGCACTTCAGGAATTTAGGGGTACGAAGTTGAACAGACAATTAAGTTCACTAGTTTAGTGTTGATTTTTTTATGGTGGCAGGAACAACATGGACTGTAAGTCAGGCGTTTTTTTTTGACAGAAAGACTGTAAGGGAACCCCATACAGTATAATTGGTGCAACGAACCCAAATTGCAAGTATCATGCCTTGAACCTAGGTGGGTGGGAAGCCATCAGCCCCTTCCCACCACTAGGTTATGCCTTAGTTTGCCTGTAAGTCAGGCGTACTTCACACGTCTGTATTTTCACCCCGTATGTATCTGTGTACTTTGAATTGTTTCTACCTTCCTCGTTGGAGGGCTAACAACTCGATACTCAGTGAACAACAACTGAAGCATGAGCTTAATTTGTGTCGCTAAATTGTGGCTGCCATTGTTGGTGAATGGTGACCTGCCATCTATGTTTCTGGCTTGGGAACGAAGGATTACACCTACTCAGATAACAAACTGGAATTCTTCACTCGAAAACCCACCAACACCAAAGAATTGCCACGACGGTCAATCGTTTTTTTTTCCGCTAGGGATTGGACTTGTCGCATCATTCGCCCATGTTATTGAAACTGATTGTAGAGCTTGAAATTGATGCCTGTGTTCCACAGTGGTTGCTAAAACGTTTCATTTCTTATAACACCTAGAGAGCTGGTACCTTGTTCTTCAAAGAGTTATCCTTCCCATGTGGTACTTTAGGTGGATAGATTTTAGTGTAATGCTAGTAGTAAACCAGAAAAATTGTCAGGCAACCGTCTCAATGGTTAACTTTC
Organism: Triticum urartu; assembly: GCF_003073215.2. Classification (NCBI taxonomy): domain Eukaryota; kingdom Viridiplantae; phylum Streptophyta; class Magnoliopsida; order Poales; family Poaceae; genus Triticum; species Triticum urartu. Next base: position 675,714,354 of record NC_053024.1, read on the forward strand.
AGTCTGCCTCGGTAAAAATAATGCAGGATCTCTAGGTTTCAGTTTTGGTTTTCTTGTTCACGTTTCCCTTTTTATCTATGTATCCAACTGTGGAATTCATATTTCTCCTTTTGTACCTTTACACATGCCGAGGTACCAAATTACCATCACCTACAGAAGCTCAAGATTTCAGGATTCTAAGTTCCAATGGTGTATCTGTCAATACATAGGCAAGCTTGTGTTCTCCCCTTCAGACCCTTCAGATGAGAAAAATGCAGCTTGTAAAGTAACTCAGCAGTCACATTCACAGTGATATTACTAGTAAATTAAGATATTTTATCTATTTCTCTGTGACCACTATACTTGGGAGTCCAATCAGGCACTTCAATGTTCAGTCTCCTCGATATAATCAGAATGCCTGAAAGGGACACTAGTAAGTATTATTTCCTTTTTGTCATTGATATCTGTGGTCCGTTTCATATGTTTGATCAGTTTAAATAATTTCTTGCTATATTTCATAAAGTTTAATTTCCATGAATTAATATTTTTCTCATTTTGTTTTCAGGCACCTGCTACTATCTATGTCTGCAGCTTGATTGTTTCTGTTATGCTAAATGTTTGAGGATCTTATTAAACTTTAATTTATCTATTTCCTTCATAAACTCAAGGGGAGTTCCTTTCTTTGGATGCTCCAACTCAATAGAATTCTATGAAGCTAGACTGACGAGTTGGCGTAAAAAAAACTGCTCCTGATTGTCAGCCAGCAGCAGGAAGCACATGTTCATTATATCAAACCTAACATGTGAGTTAATCTTTCACCAGATCATTCTTCTCATCCAAAAGCAGCAATCAAAATACCCACACTTACCATCAAGATTACAAAAGTATGTCACACTTTGTCACCTAATTCACCAGCACACAGAACACATGAATATGAACTCTAAAAAACAAATCAGAGCCTGGCAAGACAGCAAGCCCAAGACAGTTGAAAATACTTTACCCTTAAACTCTCACCAGATCCAAGAACACTACTTCCGAGAGGACTTCCTGTCACCCTCCCCCCTCCTCCCCCTCCTCCCGCGATGCCCTGCAGGCGCACGGGAGGCTAACCCTAGCCGCCGGCAGGGCACCGCTCCTCCCCTCCCTCGCCGGTGCCAGGGGTGCGACTGGGCGAAGCCCAGCTGGCGCCGGCACCTGCGGGGTGCTCTTCTTCCCCTCGCGTGGGTGGCGAGACGCGGGGCGGCTCACCCTGGTCTGGCTGTTGTGCTAAGCGCCGGGCGCAGCAGCACGACGTCACGCCGGGACTGGTTGACGGTGGCAGCGCGGCGGTGGTGCGTTGGGCGGCGCAGTGGTGGCGGGCGCGCCTTGGTTGCCAGGGTTGGCGAGGTCGGGGCGAGATCTGGAGCAGGGTGGCGCGGCTGCAGGTCTCTGCCCCTACCATGGCCACGGCGGGTGGTGGTGCGACGTAGCAGCGACGGGCAAGCCAGAATCCCGGGCTACGACGGCTGGACAACGGCAGGTAACGCAGTTGCGCTCCTCGGTGAGCTTCCTTCGCCATTGGCGGCGGTCTTTGGGGTCTCTTCTTGCCGGTGGGTGGGTGTGTTGGTGGCCTCGCGTGGAGCTGCGGTCGCCGCCGAGGTAGGGCGACAGAGGAGGTGTCCGGTGGGGAGGCAGGCTGGAGGGATGGGAGGCGCGCTAGCACAGGGGTGTGCCGCCCTGAATGCGTCCGCTCCCCCTCCTCTGTTCCCGGACCGTGTGTGGGCTGACGCGGCTCCGGCCTTGTTTGAGGCGGGATGCATGTTGCGGTCTCTTCGATCTGGTGGGCCCTTTGGCCCAAAGCCGGTCACTTTGGTCGGTCTTGGGGGTGTCTGGATGCAAGGCTAGGATGCATCAGAGGGGTGGGCGTGCCGGGTTACATCACTTGGCCAATCTTGTATTGGCCAATGGCGGCGGCGTCCATGGATACCGTATCCTTAATGAAGGCTCTGTCGCGGTGCCCTTACTCCTTCGAGTTGCTCCGGGTGAAACTTGATCTTTGGGATCGGGTGGTGGAGGCTATTAGTGGTCGTTCCCTTCTAGGATGCACCATTTTGGAGTCCTTGTTCCATTGTTTTCCGCCTCAACTCTCCTCGGAGGATTGGATGTCTCCGTTGGCTCCAAGCGGTCCATCCTCAAGCATGTGTGGTGGCTTGGTAGTCGTTGGATGGTGTGGAGGTGCTCGGCGCCTTTGTATCTTACTTTAGGTGTGTGTGTCGCGTGCGGCGGTGGCGTGAGTTTGTATCGTGATGCTTCTGGTCGGTGCTTTATATATAAAGCGGGTCGAAAGCCTTTTTCGGTAAGAACACTACTTTCTCCTATCCAAAATAATGAACTAAGACCACGACACTAATTTTGGATCGAAGGGATTAATTAAAAGGCCCCCACTAAAGTCCCACTATTGATGTTTTTATGATGGCTGAAACTGATCGTAACTCCTTGTCTTGATCCTTGATTAATAGAGCTCTCTCTTTTTTGTAAAAACATAGAGCTCTCTCTTCCTATCAAAAGAAAATTTAGGCATAATGTGAAAGAATAAGAAATAAGAATAGCAGAAGTATGATATGCCCAGCTGCACGTTCCAATAATATTCCCTTAATCACCACAAAAATAAAACATACCTCTCATATTGTGCCGCGAGCTGTTTTTGTCGGAAAAGTACTACTACTAAATTGATTCTTCAGTTTTTTCATAAAATAAATAAATAAATTTATTCTTCAGATTTAATTAAGTTTAATATCAATCAAAAGAAGTATAAAAAAAGATAAATTCATAATCAATTTGTTGCAGCGTAAAGATGGATCGCTTGTTGGTCTCCCGTCGGGGCTACTGCTGCGTACTACGCCCTCCATAAAGAAATATTGTTTATAGAGGGGGCACAATCGATCTGAAGTTCTGAACACGTTCTCTCTGACTTCTCATTTCCAAACCGCTCGCAGGCCCCACATCTTATAACACGCACGCTGCGCCGCTGCCTCCTCGTCGAACTAAAATCCTAATCAATCTAGGTTTTTCAGATCAAACATCATCCAGGTAGGAGAGACATGGCCGGCGACAAGGACAAGCCGTGGAAGGCTGCTCGTGTCAATGACAGGGAGCCTCCTCGCCGATGAAGGCTGCTCGTGTCAACGCCTTCACCGGATCTTAGAAGATATTAACTACAAGCTGTTTCGTTCTTCTAGTTTTCTAGAAGGCAACAAAGAAGCAACCACTGAGGAGATTTTTGAATGGAACTCTGACGATGATGTTGAAAATGAGAACTTGGTTAAGCATTGTTGCTTAGAAGACAACAAGAAAGCAATAATTGAAAAGAAATTGGATTGGAAGCAGTTTGGAAGTACAACAATCGTAATGTTGTTAACAATTATGATATGGTTGAAGAGTGTTACTGGGATGAAAAGCATTATGATGATTCATATGATGAAGACATTGAGATACTTGGGTTTCACCCATATAAAGAGGTTGTCTTGAGTGCATCACATCATACAACACTGGCATATAATTGTTAGAAGTATAATTATGTTTAAGTTAGAGATAGGATTGGTTTAAACCATGTACGACTTGTCCCCTACTCCAAGTCTCTCTCACAATGTACTCTCTATATATATATCATATATGAGGGTTGGATCAATACAAGAGAAATAACACAATATCTATTCATCCATACACTATTTTTCATATGGTATTAGAGCGGTTTAAATTGTCCAACGACGCCGATCCTAGGACCTTCCACCACTTCTGTAGCTCGCCGCCCCCGGGGAGATAAATCTCCTCTCTCCGAGGGCGCGGCACCCGATCAATCAAAGATGAGATAGGTCACGTAGTTTTGGATCCAATTTTTCGAGTTCACAATCAATAGATCAATTACTTAGTTAGATTCGATCAATTCCTTTTAGCCACAAAATAAAATCCCTAAATCTACCCTCAAAATTCCGGTGAAAATCAAGCTTTGGTTGGTCTACACGACGGCGGGGCATGTTGTCGACCGTGGGGGACGCAGTCACCGATAGACTGCGGCTTCTCAGGCTGCGGCTTCTCAGGCGGAGACGGCGCACCGGCGAGCAGCAGCGAATGGCACGCGCGTTCACGGGTGGGTGTAGCTCCCATAGAGATTTCCATCGTGTACGAGACTACGAGTATGCGGATCTCACAACAACGATCAAGATCACGCCCGTTTGGATCACGGGAGGGCGGACTCTCGCACGCGGATCTCCGGGCTGACACCTCCAGTACGCGGCTCGACATGTCTGTAGCTCCTGAAGGAAATATGCCCTAGAGACAATAATAAAGTTATTATTTATTTCCTTATATCATGATAAATGTTTATTATTCATACTAGAATTGTATTAATCGGAAACATAATACATGTGTGAATACATAGACAAACAGAGTGTCACTAGTATGCCTCTACTTGACTAGCTCGTTGATCGAAGATGGTTATGTTTCCTAATCATAGACATGAGTTGTCATTTGATTAACGGGATCACATCATTAGGAAAATAATGTGATTGACTTGACCCATTTCGTTAGCTTAGCACTTGATCGTTTAGTTTGTTGCTATTACTTTCTTCATAACTTATACATGTTCCTATGACTATGAGATTATGCAACTCCCGTTTACCGGAGGAACACTTTGTGTGCTACCAAACGTCACAACGTAACTGGGTGATTATAAAGGTGCTCTACAGGTGTCTCCGAAGGTACTTGTTGGGTTGATGTATTTCGAGATTAGAATTGTCACTCCGATTGTCGGAGAGGTATCTCTGGGCCCTCTCGGTAATGCACATCACTCAAGCCTTGCAAGCATTGCAACTAATAAGTTAGTTGCGGGATGATGTATTACGGAACGAGTAAAGAGACTTGCCGGTAACGAGATTGAACTAGGTATTAAGATACCGACGATCGAATCTCAGGCAAGTAACATATTGATGACAAAGGGAACAACATATGTTGTTATGCGGTCTGACCGATAAAGATCTTCGTAGAATATGTAGGAGCTAATATGAGCATCCAGGTTCCGCTATTGGTTATTGACCGGAGACGTGTCTCGGTCATGTCTACATAGTTCTCGAACCCGTAGGGTCCGCACGCTTAAAGTTCGGTGACGATCGTAATTAGGGTTTTTGTGTTTTGATGTACCGAAGGTTGTTCGGAGTCCCTAATGTGATCATGGACATTACGAGGAGTCTGGAAATGGTCGAGACATAAAGATTGATATATTGGAAGCCTATATTTGGATATCGGAAACATTTCGGGTGAAATCGGGATTTTACCGGAGTACCGGGGGGTTACCGGAACCCCCCCCCCCCCGGGAGGGGGGGGTTATTGGGCCTACATGGGCCATAAGGGAGAAGAGGAGGGCCGGCCAGGGCAGGCCGCGCGCCCCCTCCCCCCCCTAGTCTGAATAGGACAAGGAAAGGGGGGCGGCGCCCCCCTTTCCTCTTTCTCCCTTCCCCCTTCCTTTTCCAACAAGGTCCTACTCCAACAAGAAAAAGGAGGAGTCCTACTCCCGGTGGGAGTAGGACTCCCTCCCTGGCACGCCACCTCCTGACCGGCCGCCTCCCCCCTTGCTCCTTTATATACGGGGGCAGGGGGCACCCTAGGACACACAAGTTGATCTATTGATCTATTCCAGCCGTGTGCGGTGCCCCCTCCACCATATTCCACCTTGGTTATATCGTAGCGGTGCTTAGGCAAAGCCCTGCGTCGGTAGCAACATCATCACCATCACCATGCCGTCATGCTGACGAAACTCTCATGTGAAGCTTTGCTGGATCGGAGCTCGCGGGACGTCATCGAGTTGAACGTGTGCAGAACTCGGAGGTGCCGTGTGTTCGGTACTTGGATCGGTCGGATCGTGAAGACGTATAACTACATCAACCGCGTTGTGCTAACGATTTCGCTTTCGGTCTACGAGGGTACGTGGACACACTCTCCCCTCTTGTTGCTATGCATCACCATGATCCTGCGTGTGCGTAGAAAATTTTGAAATTACTATGTTCCCCAACAGTGGCATCCGAGCCAGGTTTTATGCGTAGATGTTATATGCACGAGTAGAACACAAGTGAGTTGTGGGCGATACAAGTCATACTTCTTACCAGCATATCATACTTTGGTTCGGCGGTATCTGTTGGATGAAGCGGCCCGGACTGACATTACGCGTACGCTTACGCGAGACTGGTTCTACCGAGTGCTTTGCACACAGGTGGCTGGCGGGTGTCAGTTTCTCCAACTTAAGTTGAACCGAGTGTGGCTACGCCCGGTCCTTGAGAAGGTTAAAACAATACTAACTTGATGAACTATCGTTGTGGTTTTGATGCGTAGGTAAGAATGGTTCTTGCTCAGCCCGTAGCAGCCACGTAAAACTTGCAACAACAAAATAGAGGACGTCTAACTTTTTTTTGCAGGGCATGTTGTGATGTGATATGGTCAAGACATGATACTATATTTATTGTATGAGATGATCATGTTTTGTAACGGAGTTATCGGCAACTGGAAGGAGCCATATGGTTGTCGCTTTATTGTATGTAATGCAATCGCCCTATAATTGTTTTACTTTATCACTAAGCGGTAGCGATAGTCGTAGAAGCAATAGTTGGCGAGACGACAACAATGCTACGCTGGAGATCAAGGTGTCGCGCCGGTGGCGACGGTGATCATGACGGTGCTTCGAAGATGGAGGTCACAAGCACAAGATGATGATGGCCATATCATATCACTTATATTGATTGCATGTGATGTTTATCTTTTATGCATCTTATTTTGCTTTGATTGACGGTGACATTATAAGATGATCTCTCACTAAATTTCAAGATAAAAGTGGTCTCCCTGAGTATGCACCGTTGCCAAAGTTCGTCGTGCCGAGACACCACGTGATGATCGGGTGTGATAAGCTCTACGTTCATCTACAACGGGTGCAAGCCAGTTTTGCACACGCAGAATACTCAGGTTAAACTTGACGAGCCTAGCATATGCAGATATGGCCTCGGAACACTGAGACCGAAAGGTCGAGCGTGAATCATATAGTAGATATGATCAACATAGTGATGTTCACCATTGAAAACTACTCCATCTCACGTGATGATCGGACATGGTTTAGTTGATTGGATCACGTGATCACTTAGATGATTAGAGGGATGTCTATCTAAGTGGGAGTTCTTAAGTAATATGATTAATTGAACTTAAATTTATCATGAACTTAGTACCTGATAGTATTTTCCTTGTCTATGTTGTTGTAGATAGATGGCCCGTGTTGTTGTTCCGTTGAATTTTAATGCGTTCCTTGAGAAAGCAAAGTTGAAAGATGATGGTAGCAATTACACGACTGGGTCCGTAACTTGAGGATTATCCTCATTGCTGCACAGAAGAATTACGTCCTGGAAGCACCGCTGGGTGCCAGGCCTGCTGCAGATGCTGCTGATGACGTTAAGAACGTCTGGCAGAGTAAAGCTGATGACTACTGGATAGTTCAGTGTGCCATGCTTTACGGCTTAGAACCGGGACTTCAACGATGTTTTGAACGTCATGGAGCATATGAGATGTTCCAGGAGTTGAAGTTAATATTTCAAGCAAATGCCCGGATTGAGAGATATGAAGTCTCCAATAAGTTCTATAGCTGCAAGATGGAGGAGAATAGTTCTGTCAGTGAACATATACTCAAAATGTCTGGGTATCAATAATCACTTGACTCAACTGGGAGTTAATCTTCCTGGTGATTGTCATTGACAGAATTCTTCAATCACTGCCACCAAGACTACAAGAGCTTCGTGATGAACTATAATATGCAAGGGATGAATAAGACATTCCCGAGCTCTTCGCAATGCTAAAGGCTGCGGAGGTAGAAATCAAGAAGGAGCATCAAGTGTTGATGGTCAACAAGACCACTAGTTTCAAGAAAAAGGGTAAAGGGAAGAAGAAGGGGAACTTCAAGAAGAAACAAACAAGTTGCTGCTCAGGAGAAGAAACCCAAGTCTGGACCTAAGCCTGAGACTGAGTGCTTCTACTGCAAACAGACTGGTCACTGGAAGCGGAACTGCCCCAAGTATTTGGCGGATAAGAAGGATGGCAAGGTGAACAAAGGTATATGTGATATACATGTTATTGATGTGTACCTTACTAGAGCTCGCAGTAGCACCTGGGTATTTGATACTGGTTCTGTTGCTAATATTTGCAACTCGAAACAAGGACTACGGATTAAGCGAAGATTGGCTAAGGACGAGGTGACGATGCGCGTGGGAAATGGTTCCAAAGTCGATGTGATCGCGTCGGCACGCTACCTCTACATCTACCTTCGGGATTAGTTTAGACCTAAATAATTGTTATTTGGTGCCAGCGTTGAGCATGAACATTATATCTGGATCTTGTTTGATGCGAGACGGTTATTCATTTAAATCAGAGAATAATGGTTGTTCTATTTATATGAGTAATATCTTTTATGGTCATGCACCCTTGAAGAGTGGTCTATTTTTTGAATCTCGATAATAGTGATACACATATTCATAATGTTGAAGCCAAAAGATGCAGAGTTGATAATGATAGTGCAACTTATTTGTGGCACTGCCGTTTAGGTCATATCGGTGTAAAGCGCATGAAGAAACTCCATACTGATGGACTTTTGGAACCACTTGATTATGAATCACTTGGTACTTGCGAACCGTGCCTCATGGGCAAGATGACTAAAACGCCGTTCTCCAGTACTATGGAGAGAGCAACAGATTTGTTGGAAATCATACATACAGATGTATGTGGTCCGATGAATGTTGAGGCTCGTGGCGGATATCGTTATTTTCTCACCTTCACAGATGATTTAAGCAGATATGGGTATATCTACTTAATGAAACATAAGTCTGAAACATTTGAAAAGTTCAAAGAATTTCAGAGTGAAGTTGAAAATCATCGTAACAAGAAAATAAAGTTTCTACGATCTGATCGTGGAGGAGAATATTTGAGTTACGAGTTTGGTCTACATTTGAAACAATGCGGAATAGTTTCGCAACTCACGTCACCCGGAACACCACAGCGTAATGGTGTGTCCGAACGTCGTAATCGTACTTTACTAGATATGGTGCGATCTATGATGTCTCTTACTGATTTACCGCTATCGTTTTGGGGTTATGCTTTAGAGACGGCCGCATTCACGTTAAATAGGGCACCATCAAAATCCGTTGAGACGACGCCTTATGAACTATGGTTTGGCAAGAAACCAAAGTTGTCGTTTCTTAAAGTTTGGGGCTGCGATGCTTATGTGAAAAAGCTTCAACCTGATAAGCTCGAACCCAAATCGGAGAAATGTGTCTTCATAGGATACCCAAAGGAAACTGTTGGGTACACCTTCTATCACAGATCCGAAGGCAAGATTTTGGCTAAGAATGGATCCTTTCTAGAGAAGGAGTTTCTCTCGAAAGAAGTGAGTGGGAGGAAAGTAGAACTTGATGAGGTAACTGTACCTGCTCCCTTATTGGAAAGTAGTTCATCACAGAAACCGGTTCCTGTGACATCTACACCAATTAGTGAGGAAGCTAATGATGATGATCATGAAACTTCAGATCAAGTTACTACCGAACCTCGTAGGTCAACCAGAGTAAGATCCGCACCAGAGTGGTACGGTAATCCTGTTCTGGAAGGTCATGTCTAGACCATGACGAACCTACGAACTATGAGGAAGCGATGATGAGCCCAGATTCCGCAAAATGGCTTGAGGCCATGAAATCTGAGATGGGATCCATGTATGAGAACAAAGTGTGGACTTTGGTTGACTTGCCCGATGATCGGCAAGCCATCGAGAATAAATGGATCTTCAAGAAGAAGACATACGCTGACGGTAATGTTATTGTCTACAAAGCTCGACTTGTTGCGAAAGGTTTTCGACAAGTTCAAGGAGTTGACTACGATGAGACCTTCTCACCCGTAGCGATGCTATCACCCGTAGCGATGCTTAAGTCTGTCCGAATCATGTTAGCAATTGCCGCATTTTACTGATTATGACACAGTGGTTTCTCGACAACAACAGGATGCAGACAAGGGAAATTAAAGCAAGATGTACTGATTAGCGCGTTCATCAAAATTACATCCTGCCCCGGTTCGGGCCCTCTCGATGTCATTTAGGTACACGCAAAAAACGGACCTCGGGTAGGGGGTCCCGAACTGTGCGTCAAGGCCGGATGGTAACAGGGGGACACGATGTTTTTTACCCAGGTTCGGGCCCTCGATGGAGGTAATACCCTACTCCTGCTTGATTAATATTGATGATATGGGTAGTACAAGAGTAGATCTACCACGAGATCAAGGAGGCTAAACCCTAGAAGCTAGCCTATGGTATGATTGTTGTGTATGGAGTTGATTGCCTACGGACTACAACCCTCCGGTTTATATAGACACCGGATAGGGTTAGGGTTACATAAAGTCGGTTACAATGGTAGGAGATCTTGAATATCCGCATCGCCAAGCTTGCCTTCCACGCCAAGGAAAGTCCCATCCGGACACGGGACGAAGTCTTCAATCTTGTATCTTCATAGTCCAGGAGTCCGGCTGAAGGTATAGTCCGGCTACCCGAACACCCCCTAATCCAGGACTCCCAGTACCCCAGGGACAGTGCAGAACAGCTCTTCACACCTTGATGACGCCGCCGAGAAGGGTCCGTGAGGTCTACCGTCGCAAATCGTACTTCCCGACATTGCAAGGCGGAGGGCTGTGCCCCTACCCCTAGCCACAGTGAGAGACAATGAAGCCTTTCCATGATACTGTTTAACACACCCTACGCCTTGTGAAGAGTAGTTGTCCGGCAGTGCCTGCAAAATAATCGACCGGATGCTTGTTTTCAGCCCTCGGAAAATTGTCAGGAGAACAGCGTGTGTCCATTTTTTATGGCCATGACGTGCAGAGAGCATACTTGATGGACGCAGACACACACTTCATTCATCGATGCTTCCCACTCTTCAGATTGGTAGATGCTCTGGGCCACGCTATTCCGTAGTGGTGTCATTAACATGACGGCAAGTGCCGCGATACGCTACTGCGATGGCGTTAGTTTACTTTATTCTCACCTCGGCATGATGTTGCCGTGGCGAGATATTCTGTGGTCATCGTCTTGTCAAAAGCAGTAGACATAGTAGTGTTTATCCCTTTCTCACATTTCACGGATCTACTGCTTCTGTCATGAAAGAATGCTCGGTAATACCGCTCGCTACCAATTCTTCGCATCGTCCATTCATAAACTTCTTGCGAGGCCAGGCTTGGCGCTGTCTCTGCGGACGTGTGCTTTACGGCTAGGTGGCATGAGAGTGGGGTTGGCACGCCGTCTCACGGCCAGTATCCGCGACCCGTATAAGGGGATAAGGACTCCACTCGTGTACGTCACCTTATGCGGTCTCTGTCTATACCTCTCTCTAATGCTCCTCAATACTCTCATGTTTTCTTTTAGTGCACGTAGCTGATCCGAGCCGCTCAGCTCTCCGCACTTCCCTAGCACTTTCAACTGCCTCTCCAGCCACCTGATAGTTCTCGAGAAGCTGGGATGCATACAATCGCTCTCGGGGTATGGTTCTCCAGTTCACGTAGCCGCTCCAGGCGATGGTCCTAACAATATTAATCTTTTCGGCAAGGTCGGCCGCGCGGCTGCATTGAGGGGTCTCCACCTCAGTCGTGGAGACTTCAGTCCAACTCACCTTATATATCAGCCGTCTACGCAGTCCTGCCTGAGTGAGTTTGGCATGTCTCTGCCCCACCCCTACACGCGCCCTCCCATGACTTAGGCACTTTTTCGTCGATTCCTTCCCTCACTTCCTCCGGGACTTGGCATTGTATTACGTTGTACTTTTCCCTCCATATCGCTTTCCTGGTGTTTCGGCTCCTCGATTCTTTGCACGTATGCGCTCTCTCCAAGGGACGATTCCGCAGCTTTCTTGGCCTCGTCAACTTCTCCTCGAACATTGATGGTCGCTGTTTTTCGGATTCGCTGTATCCGAGGCCCCTTCCTCCGCATCCGCTCTCCTATCGGCCTCTGTAAGACCTTCATACTCGAGCCGCTGCGCTTGGCAAGGCCGAGCTCTTGCTCGGTCCGCTGGTGAGGACACCCACCTCCGCGTCAGTGCGGCGGTGGATAGCAGCGAAGCCTGCATACGCATATTGACTCTTTATTGTTAGACTCCTGCGAAATTTAATAGATCCTCTATTCGGCTTTTCTTTCCGAACGCCAAACAGAGCATCAGGGGCTACTGTCTATGCGGTAATATTTTTACATATTTTTTACTTACCTCGAAGCCTGTTAGGAGGCTAGCGCAAGCTTCACTCAGTCCGCTCTTGGCGGACTGAACCTTCTGGATCACCGTACTCATAATAGTACGGTGCTCCTCGTCGATGGAGGCGCCTTCAAGCACCTCCAGCAGATTGTCGCATCCGGTTGGACGGAGGTGCCGGCTCAGATGGCTCTGCTCCTCTTGGAAGGACTTCGATCTTACCGCGTATTTTTTGGGGCTATGCTTTAGAGACTGCCGCATTCACTTTAAAGGGCTCCGTCGAAATCCGTTGAGACGACACCGTATGAATTATGGTTTGGGAAGAAACCTAAGCTGTCATTTCTAAAGTTTGGGATGCGATGCTTATGTCAAGAAACTTCAACCTGAAAAGCTCGAACCCAATCGGAAAAATGCGTCTTCATAGGATACCCTAAAAACTATTGGGTATACCTTCTACCTCAGATCCGAAGGCAAGATCTTTGTTGCCAAGAATGGATCCTTTCTAGAGAAAGAGTTTCTCTCGAAAGAAGTAAGTGGGAGGAAAGTAGAACTTGATGAAGTATTAGCCTCTTGAACCGGAGAGTGGCGCAGCTCAGGAAAATGTTCTCTGAGGTGCCTGCACCGACTAGAGAGGAAGTTAATGATGATGATCATGAAACTTCAGATCAAGTTGCTACTGAACTTCGTAGGTCCACGAGGACACGTTCCGCACCAGAGTGGTACGGCAACCCTGTCTTGGAAATCATGTTGTTAGACAACGGTGAACCTTCGAACTATGAAGAAGCGATGGCGGGCCCGATTCCGACAAATGGCTGGAAGCCATGAAATCCGAGATAGGATCCATGTATGAAAACGAAGTATGGAACTTTGACTGCACTTTCGCCCTCGAGATCGGAAGCCATACTGAGACTGATAACATCTTTGTTCCATTGTGTTCGTTAGTGTTCTAAAGCGGAAGAGCAACAGACGCGCGATTGGTGTAACTGTTAACGGATCTGATAAATGCTCGGCCCTGTGTTCGCTGAAGGGTCTCATACGACCAGTCAAGGGGTGTTGACTCGACGAGTTTGTGCGGCGACCCGAGTACGCACGGAAGACGTGAGCGAGGAGCTGACAGTTGCCGAGTGTTTCCGAACCAACTGGTGGCCTGCACAACTGATCCCAGGTGAGTCCGAACCCGCAGGCCGAATCATTGCTAGCATTTTGCTGACATTCTGGATGATTATGAGATCCATCGACTATATGGAATACGTTCAAAAGGCATCCTTAATGGTGTCTCTTAAAGAAGAATTTTGACTTGATGAGTCGACCAGCCGGAAGGGTTTCTTGTGCGATGGCTAGGGATGAGACAGGTGTGCAAGCTCCACACTCGCGCATCGATTAATGGGTTGTGCAAGCATCTGCTGATGCTTGGGAACATTCGTTTTGATGAGAGATCTGAAAGCGTTTGAGGTTTACGCCAGACTTATGGAGAAGCCTGCAGTTTTAGCAAGAAGTGAGTGGAGCTCCTGTAGTCATTTCTCGTATATTGTATGTGGATGACTAGCTGTGCAGTATCTGTGCGTAGAAATGAGTATTAAGTATTGTCTTGGTGAATTAGCGTAGAATAGGATCCTACCTTGAAACAAAGTGTTTTTCATATGAAGATCTTCGCGAAGCTGGGCCCGATTTTTTATCAGTTCACTCGGCATGGGAAAGATCTATGAAGAGGAGGATAATATGTCGCATGACCTGGTCCGTTGCGTCTCTGTGTCATCACTTGAGGAACATCCATCGTACCTTGATCCACTACCTATTGTAGTGCAATGTTTCAGCACTTGTTCAGGTGTTAGGAAGGAGATGAGTGTCGTTGCCTGTATTGCAAGGTCGAGATGAGCCGCTCAATGCGCCGACACGACAGAACGTGATAGAGAAAAGTAATGAGTGTCGTTTCCCCTATATTCGCTCGGCAATAGGGTCTTATCATGGTATGCTATTGTTGTGTACAGACCTGATGTAAACCTGCCGTAAGTGTTGGTAGGAGAGGTTAACCAAGGAGTAATGCCGGTGTCATTCTGCGAACACTTGATTTACAGCCAGTCAAGGAAATAATCCCCTGACAGTATCTGAGGACTCACGGTACTCCTGTTTTCGTCGTTTGCTATTGGCGAGGCCTCCTCTTCGCTTGTCGACAGATGCCGCTCGCTCAGACAGCTGTGGGAGAGCAGTGCCGCGCGGATTGCTTAGCTTTCGAATCAGATTCTGGCTGATGACTCCTCATTAGCTCGATCTATCGAACTCCGGGATGAGTGAGTGCAAGAAGTGATTATGGTGCAGATTTGTCGGTGACTCGTGGTGAGCGAGTCCGGCACGACCACATATCCGGGAAACCTCTTCCGTGAAGCTGGAGGGTTCCTGCCCCGTAGGTTGCAAGCACAAGTCCTGTGTTCTTCTCTTTGGCCTTCTGTCTTCGGGCGGATCTACATGTGCAAGCGGACATAAACCCGGGTGACTACGGATACCCAGCAAGGCTTCTTCAGCTAGTATGAGTCGGGGGCTGCCGAAGTACATTGGCTGCCTCGTGGATGGGGCTAGCATCCAAGGTTGGCCGTCTGGGCGGTCTGAAGCGAGATTTCTCCTCGTGATGTCACCGAGTACCCCATAGGAAGAGTCGATAGCCGTCGAGCCGGCGGGACCGGACTGCTTCTTGCAGTGACAACACTGCGATCTATCTCGCTCTCTTATTGCCTCGGAGAGCTCGCCAATATTCATGATGGTCAGACGAGGCCTCTCCTCAGACGCGCCGATCGCTGATTCCACTATGATGTCCGACAAACGTTCGGTGAAGCGGTGTTCTCAATAGACTGGTACGCCCGTGGATATTGTGATAAGATACGTAATACGGACTATATGGAAAACCTTTGATGGCCAGATCCAGTCATTGACTTAAAAACGTCGCCTCGATGAGCAAATCATGAGTTCAATACACCAGCACTTCTGCGCCGCGATGACCGCTGATGCCGAGCTGTAAGTCCCCAGTCGCGCTAAGTTCCACTCTAACTGTCTCGGATAGTAGCAGCGGTAATGTCGTGTCGTTGGGCTACTTTTGAAGTAGTTGTTGGAAATATGCCCTAGAGGCAATAATAAAATGGTTATTATTATATTTCTTTGTTCATGATAATTGTCTATTGTTCATGCTATAATTGTGTTATCTAGAAATCATAATACATGTGTGAATACATAGACCACAACACGTCCCTAGTGAGCCTCTAGGTGACTAGCTCGTTGATCAAAAGATAGTCATGGTTTCCTGACTATGGACATTGGATGTCGTTGATAACGGGATCACATCATTAGGAGAATGATGTGATGGACAAGACCCAATCCTAAGCATAGCTCAAAGATCGTGTAGTTCGTTTGCTATAGCTTTTTCGAATGTCAAGTATCATTTCCTTAGACCATGAGATTGTGCAACTCCCGGATACCGTAGGAGTGCTTTGGGTGTGCCAAACATCACAACGTAACTGGGTGACTATAAAGGTAAACTACAGGTATCTCCGAAAGTGTCTGTTGGGTTGGCACGAATCGAGACTGGGATTTGTCACTCCGTATGACGGAGAGGTATCTCTGGGCCCACTCGGTAATGCATCATCATAATGAGCTCAATGTGACCAAGTGGTTGATCACGGGATCATGCATTACGGTACGAGTAAAGTGACTTGCCGTTAACGAGATTGAACGAGGTATTGGGATACCGACGATCGAGTCTCGGGCAAGTAACGTACCGATTGACAAAGGGAATTGTATACGGGTTGATTGAATCCTCGACATCGTGGTTCATCCGATGAGATCATCGAGGAGCATGTGGGAGCCAACATGGGTATCCAGATCCCGTTGTTGGTTATTGACCGTAGAGTCGTCTCGGTCATGTGTGCGTGTCTCCCGAACCCGTAGGGTCTACACACTTAAGGTTCGGTGACGCTAAGGTTGTTGAGATATTAATATACGGTAACCCGAAAGTTGTTCGGAGTCCCGGATGAGATCCCGGACGTCACGAGGAGTTCCGGAATGGTCCGGAGGTAAAGATTTATATACAGGAAGTCAAGTTTCGGCCATCGGGAAAGTTTCGGGGGTAATCGGTATTGTACCGGGACCACCGGAAGGGTCCCGGGGGTCCACCGGGTGGGGCCACCTATCCCGGAGGGCCCCATGGGCTTAAGTGGGAGGGGAACCAGCCCCTAGTGGGCTGGTGCACCCCCCTTGGGCCTCCCCCTGTGCCTAGGGTTGGAAACCCTAGGGGTGGGGGGCGCCCCACTTGGCTTGGGGGGCAAGCCACCCCCTTGGCCGCCACCCTCCCTTGGAGATTGGATCTCCTAGGGCCGGCGCCCCCCTAGGGACCCTATATATAGGGTGCGGAGGGAGGGCAGCCGCACCCTAGCCCCTGGCCTCTCCCTCTCCCTCCCGTGACACTCCTCCCTCTCCCTGTGCTTGGCGAAGCCCTGCCGAGATCACCGTTGCTTCCACCACCACGCCGTCGTGATGCTGGATATTCATCAACCTCTCCTTCCCCCTTGCTGGATCAAGTTGGAGGAGACGTCTTCCGAACCGTATGTGTGTTGAACATGGAGGTGTCGTCCGTTCGGCGCTAGGTCATCGGTGATTTGGATCACAACGAGTACGACTCCATCAACCCCGTTCGCTTGAACGCTTACGCGCGCGATCTACAAGGGTATGTAGATGCACTCCTCTCTCCATCGTTGCTAGATGACTCCATATATTGATCTTGGCGATGCATAGAAAATTTTAAAATTCTGCTACATTCCCCAACAATGGCATCATGAGCTAGGTCTATGCGTAGTTTCTATGCACGAGTAGAACACAAAGCAGTTGTGGGCGTGGATATTGTCAATTTGCTTGCTGTTACTAGTCTTATCTTGATTCGGCGGCATCGTGGGATGAAGTGGCCCGGACCGACCTTACACGTACGCTTATGTGAGACTGGTTCCACCGATTGACATGCACTAGTTGCATAAGGTGGCTGGCGGGTGTCTGTCTCTCCCACTTTAGTCGGATCGGATTCGATGAAAAGGGTCCTTATGAAGGGTAAATAGAAATTGGCATATCACGTTGTGGTTTTGGCGTAGGTAAGAAACGTTCTTGCTAGAAACCTATAGCAGCCACGTAAAAACTTGCAACAACAATTAGAGGACGTCTAACTTGTTTTTGCAGCATGTGTCGTGTGATGTGATATGGCCAAAAGGATGTGATGAATGATATATGTGATGTATGAGATTGATCATGTTCTTGTAATAGGAATCATGACTTGCATGTCGATGAGTATGACAACCGGCAGGAGCCATAGGAGTTGTCTTTATTTATTTATGACCTGCGTGTCAACATAAACATCATGTAATTACTTTACTTTATTGCTAAAGCGTTAGCCATAGTAGTAGAAGTAATAGATGACGAGACAACTTCAAGAAGACACGATGATGGAGATCATGATGATGGAGATCATGGTGTCATGCCGGTGACAACGATGATCATGAAGCCCCGAAGATGGAGATCAAAAGGAGCAAATGATATTGGCCATATCATGTCACTATTTGATTGCATGTGATGTTTATCATGTTTTACATCTTATTTGCTTAGAACGACGGTAGCTTAAATAAGATGATCCCTCGTAATAATTTCAAGAAAGTGTTCTCCCTAACTGTGCACCGTTGCGAAGGTTCGTTGTTTCGAAGCACCATGTGATGATCGGGTGTGATAGATTCTAACGTTCGAATACAACGGGTGTAAGCCAGATTTACACACGCAATACACTTAGGTTGACTTGACGAGCCTAGCATGTACAGACATGGCCTCGGAACACGGAAGACCGAAAGGTCGAGCATGAGTCGTATAGAAGATACGATCAACATGAAGATGTTCACCGATGTTGACTAGTCCGTCTCACGTGATGATCGGACACGGCCTAGTTAACTCGGATCATGTTTCACTTAGATGACTAGAGGGATGTCTATCTGAGTGGGAGTTCATTGAATAATTTGATTAGATGAACTTAATTACCATGAACTTAGTCTAAAAATCTTTACACTATGTCTTGTAGATCAAATGGCCCACGCTAATGTTGCCCTCAACTTCAACGCGTTCCTAGAGAAAACCAAGCTGAAAGATGATGGCAGCAACTATACGGATTGGGTCCGGAACCTGAGGATCATCCTCATAGCTGCCAAGAAAGATTATGTCCTAGAAGCACCGCTAGGTGACGCACCCTTCCCAGAGAACCAAGATGTTATGAACGCTTGGCAGTCACGTGCTGATGATTATTCCCTCGTTCAGTGCGGCATGCTTTACAGCTTAGAACCGGGGCTCCAAAAGCGTTTTGAGAGACATGGAGCATATGAGATGTTCGAAGAGCTGAAAATGGTTTTCCAAGCTCATGCCCGGGTCGAGAAATATGAAGTCTCCGACAAGTTCTTCAGTTGTAAGATGGAGGAAAATAGTTCTGTCAGTGAG
>NC_053024.1:675734102-675761576 GCF_003073215.2 Triticum urartu
AACCCACCTAGTATATGTGACTAGCATCCCATACAAGTGTAGATGATTTTGCACAGTTGACTGGAGTCTTGTAACTGAATTCATACAACTGCTACACGGGCAGAGCACATCTGATTTCGGACCACCGTACTCAGCTCTGATAAAGTTCATGAAGTTTTCAGCCCCCTCGACATATGCAGCGGAGAACCTTCAAGCTGAAGTTATCCAAGTCCTGTCCATCTGTTAGACATACAAATTAGTTCTTCTACTAGATATTACAAGAAAAACATATATGCTTTTTTATGAAGTCCAAAAAAAATACCTAGGTCGATATCTAAAGCTATGGCAAGATATTTGGACGAGCAGATATAAGTAACAAAATATATGTAAAGCTAATTCAGCACACAGATTTGAGTGCCAAATTATGGCAGGCTGTTTCAGCAGTCAATGAGGCCGAGCACACAGCCATCGAACTATCAAAGGCCATCGCAGCAACAAAGATCGAGTATAAAACGGTGTAGAGCTATTTCAGCTAACAGATTGTCTACTAGACCATGGCCATCTACATCACAATAAATATATGGCAGGATATTTTAGCAACTAATCGGCCTTGGCATGCCACCTCAGCTAAGCAGATTGAGTGCAGAACAGGGCAAGGAAGCTTCTTAAGCAGAGCATATTGACAGTAAACTACTTCGGCAAACAGTGAGATTAACAGCGTTTATCAGCTAACATTCAGCGCTACACCGGCATGAACGGGGCCTCAGTCTAGAATGCGCATACCATGGGAGAAGCTGACCGCCGTGCGTCTCCACACGAACGTCGTCAGCGGTGGCGGGGCTGACCGCCATGCACCTCCACAAGGACATAGCCAGAGGTGGCGGCGCGGCTACAGGACGGCAGTCTACGAGAGCGTACTGTGGGAGCGAGAGGATCGCCGAACCGCGGCGCCGACGTATCGGCGCGGGGAGGGCGGCTTTGGCGGAGCGAATGGAGTGGAGGGGGACAGGGGAGGGGGGTTTGGGGAATATTATTGGCTAGTTGGCCGAAGGGCGGTTGAATCGGATTTGGGGGGAATTTTTGGGTGTGGGGGGAGGATTTTCGCGCGGTGGGCGGGGAGTTTGGCGCATGGTCGGTTTCTCCAAGTGCAGTCCCACGTGTCAGTGAAGAGGCAAGCCGAAGCGCGTTCCGTTTGCGTGAGCCGTGTGCAGGACCGAACGTGTGTGGGGTGCAATGCGACCGCGACAGGAGTGCTGTGAGTGTACCGCATTTTTTCCTTTTAAACTAGGTGCTTCGCCCCCTAAAAAAAATTGTTGCTTCGCGTGATCCATCGATACTACTACTAGTAATCCGGTAATCCCGACTAAAACGGCGCGGCCGGGTCTTTTCCCGCGCGATATGCTGGGAGGTTGGCTTAGTTGGGTTTTTTAGGACGAGTAATGCTACACCTACGTAATCCCAGTTACGTAATTAACGTAATGTGAAACGTGTGAGCTGTTGATTGTAGATTGGGGGGAGGGAGGGGCCCACCACCATGAAAATCAGGGGAGGAGAGAGAGAGGCAATTTACGTTAACCCTTTCGTAGGTTCCCGTAGATGTAGAAAGATGTGTCCGATCCTGCAATATAGGCCGTCCGATCTATATCTAACGGATAGGAAGGAAACTATGACAATTTACCCGCACTCCTCTCCACATTTGCAGATAAGGCTTTCCCTCGTTCATCCTTTTCTCCCACAAGATCTTGATCTTCCGTGCAATGCACGCATCTTGCTAGTACTCCTACAATATGTATATTATTGTGAAAGTTCATATACACCGGCCGAGATTAATGCAAACACGGCAGATTTTCATTACATTTCGAACTTTTATAGGACAAAAAATAAAAGAAACCGACCCTAAACCTATTCTATGGCGGCGACCGACGTCCTCCATCTGCGATCTCTATGTACGGGGGCGGGGTTCAAGACCCGTGAAGTGAAGGTGCGGTCTCCGGCGAGGAAGAGTAGAACACGGGATACGGACCGGCCAGTTGGCACACCATGCCCTACTGCGCCTCCATGCCCTACTCGATCCTCGGAGTGCACCGGACCTTGGACGGCGGATGTTGAGACCACGCTGGCAATTAATGCAGTGCTTTATAAGGAAACGCCGTGGCTCGACGGTGCTCCAGGTCCTCGGGCCGTGCAGCTGCTTGATGCACCTCACCTCGACTTCACGTGCGGTGACTTTGAGCGAACTCGCCGCGCGACCCGAAATGACTCCATCCCTTAAAGTACAACTGCCTCTTCCCCTAGTCAGTACTTATCAATAATCTCCCCGCGCATGCTGGAGACGTTCGCGCTTGCTTCATGCGGATGTGGTTCCATAGCTAGGGGACGATGCGCTATGGTTGGAGGTTAGCTGGGCGTTGCGCTTTAAGTGTAGCGCATTCCGGTGAGGCCAAGCGTCCGGGTGCGTCATTAAGTCGCCGGAGTTGGTTCCGCGGGCACCGAGCCTCTTAATGACGACATACGAACGGACGACATGAATGCGGGCAGCTGGCACCGGCTGGGAACCGCACCGCGCGACGGCGCGAGGGACGAGGGTTTTGGTGTGCCAGGGTAGTCAGCTGCGGTCGTGGCAACGTTGGAGATGCCCTTTGCTCACATGCGATCCCGCATGTCATTGGAAAAGCAAGACGACCCGGCATGGTCTCAGGTCCAGAGGATGCAGTTGGCCGCGCTACACCACTCTGCGGACGCGTCGCGGCGCCCCGTGCATCCTCGACGAGCCGGGTGTTGGGGTGTGTTTGGATTGTGGCCAAAGTGCACCTTGCCAAAATTTTGGTCATGACCAAAAGATTGGTCTTTGTTTGGATGGTTGCCATTTTTTGGCATGCCAATGAACTCTAGCCAACTCAAGTTCATTTTTCTTGCCAATGTCGGCCAAATCATGGGCAACCAATACCTCAACCAAAATTTTAGCTACCCAATGCTTTGATGGGGCAACCTTGGGCACAAACCAAACATACCGTTGGTCGTGCCACAGCACTAACGCCACCCTCGGCAAACTGAAACTGACCGTGTCTAGAGACAATATGAGTGTGTTGCTCACCGCGGTCGCCGTATCCAGAGGCGGTGCTGGAGCTGCGCCCCGTTGTTGGCCCCAACGACCCACATGAACGGTTGTCGGTGGCGAGGAGGTCGTGGGCCAGCTCCTCCATTGGACTAGTCTGCGCTACGTTGTCCCGACGGGTGTGCCCCACATGTCTGTTTCCCAGTTTTCCCGGCCATATTCGAGCGTCAGTGCTCGCGTTGCGCATTAGGCCTTTCACTATGTAGGCCAAGCGAGACAACTTATTGTTTATTTGAGCCGTTCAAGTATAATCATGTGGCGTTTGCTTATTTCTCATTCCTCTCCAACCCTCTTCTCCATCGATCATGTCGCCCTCCAGTCGAGTCCATCCTCCCGCATGCCTCATTTGAACATTCCGCCGAGTATCATTCGCATGTACCCACCCTAGTCCTCTTTCAATAGATCTCCGGACCCCGAGATGAAATCGAGAGGGAACGAGTGGGGGCATGATACCTAAGGCGGATTCAAAATTTTGAACCGGTGATCATAGCATCCGCAAATCATATATAAAGGGTATTCAATGTTCGTTTCGTTTTTGAATGTACAATATACTCCCTCCTATCCTTTCTAGTTTACATATAAGTTTTATGTGTAGTCAAAGTATATCTACTTTGATCAAAAAGGTATCAACATTCAACAACGCCCAATCAATATTGTTAGATTCGTACGTACTCCTAGATTTGTACTCGAGATGGTTTCCAATTTGACTACTGACAAGATTAATAGTACATGAGATGTATAATGTGAAAATTATATCATTGGAAACTCCTTTCACATACGAATTTGACCGTATGCTTTGTGTAAGTTGCATGTCATATTTATTACTCTAACATTTGGTCAAAGTTAGCCTCGAAAAACGCATTAGACCCTGTATGCTTTGTGTAAGTTGCATGTCATATATTATTACTCTAACATTTGTGTAAGTTGCATGTCATATATTATTACTCTAACATTTGGTCAAAGTAGTATAGTGGAAGTGGATCCTCTGACGTAGGTATCCCTGCCTTACCCTCCCTTTCGGTCACTTACTGGCGGACCCCATGCTTGCTAGGCCCCGCATGTCAGTTACTCAATGGGTTCGGCCACGTCAGATCCTCATCCGTAGTATACTCCCTCTGTTTTTATTTACTCCGCATAAAACGGAGGGAGTGGTGGTATAATAAATGACGCGGGCGGGAGGAGGGGGAGGGACGTCGGTTTGCTCTCAACTGCGGTCCCACAAGCGAGCGAAAACGCAAGACGAAGCGCGTTCCATTCGGTGAGCGACATGGAGGGTCCAGCGTGCCGGGCTGCAACGCGAACGCGACAAGAGCGATGTACAGTCAAAACCGATTGACCGGTCGTCACCGGAACCACTATTCACACCAGAACCTTCGCTGCTCGGCCTACGCCAGCCACTGCCCTAAAACCACACCAAATCTCCAGCCCATTCCCCCACCTTTCGATCCCCTAGCCCGCATCAAGCGTCCCCTAGTTCGCCGGAAAGCCATGGTGCGCCGCAAGATCACTTACTACAAGATGCTGACGCCGGAGCGCCGCGCAGAAATCGCGGCGGTCGGTCGGCCACAGACCTCCGTTCCCAAGCTCGCTTTGCGGCGGGCCAATCCCCGAGTTCTCTGGAGCCAAGCTACGAGGAGGAGGAAGCCGATCCAATGTTCATGGCGGAGGTCGCGGCGCAGAAGGCCCCCGATGGGTATGAGACGATGGACGTCGACTTCGTGCCGGCGTCCGAGTCCCCCATGGTGCAGGCGGACCAGCGGTTCAACATGGCGATACTAAAGGAGGACCGGGAGGCAGAGGCTCAACTCGACGCGGAGCGCGCATGCCGCTGCCATCGAGGCTCTCCTGCAGGCGGAACCGGATGTCGTGGATGTGAACCGGGCGGCGGAGGCTCAACTTGAGGGAGCGCGCGGATGCCGCCATCGAGGCCCTCCTGCAGGCGGAACCGGACGTCCTGGACTTGAACCGGGCGGCAGAGGCTCGACTCGACGCAGAGCGCGCGGATGCCGCTCTCATCGACGCCCTCCTGCAGGCGGAACGACGTCCTGGACTTGAACCGGGCGGCGGAGGCTCGACTCGACGCGGAGCGCGCGGATGCCGCTGCCATCGAGGCCCTCCTGCAGGCGGAACCGGACGTCCTCGACTTGAACCGGGCTGTGCTCTCGTCCGTGCAGAGCGCCCGCACGCTCCGCTTGAACGAGTAGCTGGAGGCCGAGGACAACCACGGTGCGGAGACACACGTCGGCAGCGACGGCTGGTTCGCCGGCAGCCAAAGACACGAGGTCGTCTCTTTCCGCGAGCAGTGATAGTTTTTCTTTATGTTGTTGTTTTTATGGATCTTTTGCTGTGTAAAAACATATATTTGTTATGCAAGTCGCCTGACTTGGGTCAGTCTACCATTTCAGGCGGTTGGATGAATATCCTACGTCTCCTAACCCTTCTTTCCTTCTTCCTCACCTCTTCTTCTTCCCCAACAGACCACCGCACGGGCCGTACGGATACTCCCCAACATGCGGTTGGATAAACATACTCTATGAACGAAAATTATGTGTCAGCGATAGGCATGGCAACAGACCACCGCACGGGCCGTACGGATACTCCCCAACATGTGGTTGGATAAACATACTCTATGAACGAAAATTATGTGTCAGCGATAGGATGGCTGAGTTTGGTTTGTTCCCATGCGACAGCACGTGTCAGTGAGGGTGCGTTCCCTTGGTTGGGTTTGCGGCGTGCAGGCGCGACCGTGTGAGGGTGCGCTGCGGCCTGCGACCGCGGTGTGCAGGAGCGACCGTGTGAGGGTGCGGTGCGACTGCGATAGCCGTGCGCAAGTGTACCTCCTTCTCATTTTGAAAACTTTAGGCAAGCTTGGAAAAAATGTGTGGCGAAGTTTGGCAATGCAAGGCCTAGACCCAAACAGGATAAGTACGTACGTACTAGGAGTACTAGTGTTAAAAAAGAAAGGCTGGGTTTTCCTTCGCGGGATTTAATCGATA
Source organism: Triticum urartu (assembly GCF_003073215.2). Lineage (NCBI taxonomy): Eukaryota > Viridiplantae > Streptophyta > Magnoliopsida > Poales > Poaceae > Triticum > Triticum urartu. Next base: position 675,740,193 of record NC_053024.1, read on the forward strand.
CAAATCCTCGTTTCACGTGTCAATTAATGCGTTTTTTTTCTCCAAAGACCAAAGAGCTAACCATCTCACTCCTCATCGCTTGATTAATGCAGCGCCATGCAAACCAACCTTCTCACTTCCGCATGCATGCAGGGGATATTAATGTCCTTGGTTGCTAACACCATCAATTTTGCCTCGATTAGTGTTAGTGGCCCTTTGCAAATTGTAATTTTGATATATTGGCCTTGTGTACAAAAAAATGGAGGTAGTAACTATATTTGACTTCCTTCCCCATTGTAGTGACGTCGACGATATTTTTTTGGTGGTTTGGCAAAGTGCGTTCGACGGAGAACACTATTGAGGGAGACCACGGTAAGTCGTTCGCAAGTGCTGCCTGCAAGCCGAGACAACCACCTTATTTGCATCCAGGAAGTCCTTTACTAGTACTACTATAAATAATGCGGTGAGATGGCTTCTCGAAGAAGACGATGGAGAAGTGGAGTCAGTGAAGAGTGAAATGATGGTTGCTTCATCCGTGCTTTTGTGATTTGACGCCTCACTGCTTTGTGATTTGTGATAGAAGGGACAGGAGCGTAGACTATGTGCTCTATACTGTACTACATGCGTCCAAGCATGGGAGAAAGAGGAGAGACGTTGCATTTTTCTATTCCTTCAATCAATCAACCAGGGAGCTTCGGTTCCATCTTTTTGGCTTTGGCAACACCGTCCACAATGGTTCCCACGATGCCAAAAGCTATTTTCACATTTGGCTACACATTGTGGATGCCCTTAACCGTACCACTTGGTTTTGCTCCTGTGTGCTATCTATACAAATCTCAATTATATTCATCTAAAAAATTATAGAATGGAGATTAGTAAAAAGGAGGTGATTTTGCCGCGCGGATAGCGGGGGAGGTTTCTTATTTTCGGAGGACGTTGTCCTGGCGGTTTGCTAACTTGCGGTCCCACGTGTCAGTGCTTTACCAAACCGATCCGCGTCCCACATGAGCCAAAACAACGGCAGAAGCAACACATGGTTAAGTTGAAGAAGATGAGGGAGAAGCAAATTCAGCAACGAGTGAAATGATGGTTGCTTCGTCCCTCCAACTTAACTGCAGGAAAGGTGCAGATTTGTGATTTGACGCCTCATTGCTCATTACTACGCCGGCGCCATGACTGGGTGCTTCACCCCGGCTGCTCTGCACTGTATTCCGGTATGGCACGTGGACCCGGTAGCTTGATGTCCCACATGTCGGAAAGGGACTAGAAGATTTATGAAAGCGAGCGCTCCACTCTTACGACGGAGGAGTAGACGACACGACGGCCCAGTGAACTGTCACTTGTACTGTATAGTACTATAGTTTTGCTGTTTCGCACGATCCATCGATACAAACCCGATTAAACAGGAAAGGGCGGGATTTTTCCCGCGCGGTAGATGATACTGGCCATACATTTCAAAGGCAATTTTAATGTATGCAAACTGAATAATTATAAGTAACAATATGATATCTAGTAAAACTAAAAACACATATGATTTATTGTGTTAGAGTGTAGTAGTAGTGCTGTATTGCATAGTTGTTAGATGTAACATGCGAGAACGTGTAGAGATGTAGTTTTGGAGGGCCTACAGAGAGAAAAGCGTAATACGGTCACCGAACTTCAGAATAAGCTGATTACGGTCACTATATACGTTTTGCGGTGATTATACGGTCACTTGCTCACAGCTCAGCATCGGATTGCACTCTGTTGACCGGCCAAATAGTCTGCGTGGCGCCATGTTGACTAGTTAAATTGACCATGTTCGTTGTGGGTCCCACCTGTTAGTTCGCATAGGCAAAAGGTCAGATAAACACAAATTTACGCAGGCGCGACAAGGCTCCAACCCGTGTGCGGGAATCACTTGGTTGTGTATGTGTCTGTCAGGGCCTGATGTGTGCACATGGACGTGTAGGTTGAGCACTTGAGTGTGAGAGTGTGTGTTGGTCGTGTGGTGTACTGGTGTGTGCATGCATGTGTGCGTGTGTGCGTGTGAGTGTTGCGTGCGTGGTTGCGTGTGTACGTGTGAGTGTTGCATGCGTGCGTGGGTGCATGTGTTTGTGTGAGTGTTGCGTGGATGCAGTTTGTGTGCATGCGTGCGTGTGTGTATAATCACCACACCAGCTCCTGTGTGTCAAAACAGACGGCTCAGCATACTAATACAAGGCCACCTTGTCCGCTGTGCCCGGGTCATGACTTCGAACCACCGTCCAAATATATTTTTGCCGTTTGTTTTCATTCTTACTAGGAAGATGCTCGTGCGTTGCATGTAACATCAAGATGCATTGTATGACTTGTTTATCTTGTGAGAGAAAAGGATGAATGAGGGAAGGCCTTATTTGCAAATGTGGAGAGGTGTGTGGGTACCTTTATGCAAAATTGCCATAGTTTCTTTCCTATCCATCAGATATAAATCGGACGGCCTGTATTGCAGGATGGGAGGCACACCATCATCACCAACTCTGTTTTTATAGAGTGTATTTTATGTATTTTATAAGAGTGTAGATGTAGGAGTAGATACAAAGTCGACAGGTGTGTCACGACGGTAGTGAGATATGTGATGCAACAGTAGAGTGCCACGGGAGCGTTTAACTGGTCAACTAGTCATCATGAGCAAGCAGAGTTGTACAGTGAGCCCGAATGCATAATAACCACTAAAACGTAAATGGTGACTGCAATGAGTGATCTGTAGTCCAATCTACGTATCGTGCTTTCGCTTCAAAATACAATGATCGTCATGGCATATATCGTGAGAGAAAGATGAAAACATGCATGAATTTTCTGGGGGCTTACTTTTGAGACCTGGAGATAGTTTTGTGTGCATACGATGAAAGGGGCGTACAGGGGGGTATGCGATGGAGAGAGAGATGCTCTTCGTTTCTCTTTATTATGACTAACTTTGTATATAGTATAAAAATATACAAATTCACAGTGCGGAATAAATATCATTGTGGGCACCATGCAATGCAAATTAGCGTTCGTACTCCTCCATATAACTTTGTAATGTTGTATATATGTAGAAACTCTAAAATAATTTTTTGGCCACACTTTATTCAAAAGGAATGTTGTATGCGAAATAAACGTGAAGAGAGGGCTTTTTAGATCAATGGGGTACGTGATGTAACATGTGTGAATGTGTAGTTGATGCATTTGGCGGGGCCTAGAGAGGTATGTGTGTGTATTACGTATTCGAGAGAGGCATGGATAGAGGGGCCGACGGGGGGCATGGGAGAGATAGCACGAGAAATGAGAGTGGTCTAGAGAGAGAGACGAATATGACGTCACGACAAGAGATTCCATTCCCTTGAGTGTGTATATGCAAGGGGGGAGGGAATAGAGGCACCAGGAGAAATTTTCTGTGTGTGTGGTTGTGTTGGTATGTGTGGGTGTGAGAAGATAATGAGACGTGGGGGCAGAGGGTGTGTCACCGCGTGAGGTCCGGTGGGTCGAGGTGAGGCCCTTCGTTTTTTCCGTCCTGCCACATTGGTCGGCCCGTGATGCATTTAGGAAGACCCATGGATGACTAGTCGTACAAGACAAAGATAGCAGAATTGTGAAGGACTCTGTGTCCACTGACAAAGCCGGCTAGGATTTGTAACCCTAGGTTCTCGGACTAAGGTAACCCCTTTATCTCTGATATTACTATTCATCCAACCTAACTTTAAGGGGCATCCTACAGAATGCTCTGCTAGAATCATACTCGTCGATTAGGAAGAGAGGTGTGAGACAATGCGTGAGAGATAGGCGTAAAGATAATGTGCGTACATGAGACACGTAGGCAGGTCCATGTATATAGAAAGGGTCGATGAGGATTGTGCGTGTGTATGTTTGCGAGAGGAAGAGTGCTTGTGATAAAGGTTAGTGAAAACAGTTGTAAATGGTTACGAGAGGGAGAGGAGGGTTATATCTAGAGCATGTGTGCGAGAAAGACACCTCGGGAGAGAGTGTGTGAGCATGTGTGAGAGACCACCGATGGAGAGTGAAACTACACGTAAAAGACTGCTCTACACATTGATTAAAGATATAAATTGTATCCAAATATTAGGATGGGATCATGATATTTGCAATTCGCGTAAGGAGCGGTCATTGATCCATCAGACATCTAGATTCTATCGAATTTGAGCATGTCTATGTTATTATTCGACACAATTGATCCACATAGTTAGTATTTTGAACTCCAGACAATGCATCGCTTTAGCAATCGAATATAAACGTGAGTATAGTTCATGTTGTGTGTGTAAAGCACATTATACATACGAAAGTTACACAATGGACATTATAAATAGCTACTACCTATGAACTAGCATACATTTGAATTCAACTTAAGGTGGTTTAAAAAAATCGAATTCAACATGAAGTCCATTCAATTATTTGAATTTGATATCATGGCATTTGTAAACCATACCTAAATTATGGGGGCACCAATCTTTGCTCTGATTTTGTACATAATAGCATATGTAGTCGTGTACAAAATAGATTCAAATTTAGCTCCTCCATTCCAAAATAATCGTAGTTATAGGATTTTCAAGTGTCAAAATTTCAAAAAGAAGCGGATAATTTAATGAGGTTTTCAAACATACAAGGTCAAATATAACGTTGTATATTTAGGTCAATCCTCATAGTTCAAGAGTACTCTAAACGTGAATGCTTGTGTTTCAAAATTTCGAACGAAGCGCCAAAAGAGCCTCTACTCGCCCGAAACCGCGTGAGACCAATGTTTGGTAGTACAAGGAAATTACTTTTCTAATAACTCCGACCCGTGAAACCTACCGGCCCGACGTCCAAAGGTCTAAACCGGGGTAGGTTTGTAGCTTCATCTAGACGCCACGCAACCGCATCCGAAAAACATTCATACACAATGGCCGCCTAAGCACACATGCGCGCGGCCGAAATCGCTCCCGCCCACTATTTGGGACACCTGGGATTACCATCCTACCCCCGACCCGCAGTAGGTCGAAATTTAAGAGGGGGGCAAAGTTTGTACTTTCCCCAAATTTCAAACAAGCGCGTCCCATTTCTGTTCAAAAAAGCCAAAAACAAGCGCGTCCCAGACCGAAACATGGTTCCCCCCCACCCGTCTGATTCCCCATTCGTACTCCGTGGGCGCCAAAACTACCTCTCCACCAGCCGCGAAACCCCGGCGTCCTCCGTCCGCCACCCCATCCCACCCATCAACCTCCGCCCTCCTCCATCACGCCGGAGCCAATACCCCGACGTCGTCATCCACCACAACCTCAACCGCAACGCCCTCCACGAATAGTTGAAGCCGAGGCCGAGCCGTCCGTACCCAAGACCAGTTCAACCACGCCGTCCTTGCCTCACTGCTGCGCTCCAACTTCGCCACCCTCCACCGCACCGGAGCTGTTCCTGCTACGCCATCCGTCGCCGCCTCGGATCTGTCCCCTCCGCCGACATACGGCACGGCAACACAGTCAACAATTTGCCATGGGTTCGTCCAAGCCTGCACCCTCCAGAACATCGGTTTCCCCGGTAAAAAGAAGAAAATCGGCGCGACTTGTGGAGGTGACCACACTCGGCAACCGAAAAAGGTACTCCTCTTCCCTTATTCATGCAAATCTTACGTCTCTGCTTGCACGGTATTCATCCCAGAAGACACTAGTTGACCGCTTCTTCTTGATACTAGATGTTCCTAGTAACTCGCAATGCACAAGGTTTCTCCTCATATACTATTTCACCTTAGCTAGAGGTCCGTTGCCCCCCTGAATTTCAATTTCTGGCCACTTGATTCCCAATTAACGGAAGCATTCCCCTGCGTTAACAGGCGCTAGTACGCCTATTACGCGTGGGAAGCACGCCTTGGTGTTTATCTTAGGGGCGTGTGCAGCCTAGAGCTACTGGCCCGATCTGGAGGTCGGCCGGGATTAAAGGGATGGCCTGGGGGCACTGCCAAGCACGGCGGTGGTGTGAGGTCGATGGGAGGGCGGGGCGGCGGAGGCAGGGGTCTGGGCCGGTGGTCGCTGGCGGTTCGAGAAAGATCGTCAACAGTGACTGGCGGGAGGTAGACGAAGGCCATCTGCCCGTTCCTTATAGATCGGACGGTTCATTAAAAATCGACTGACCTATTTATTTTCAGTCGATTGTTATCTTGATATGACCACATGTGGTGGTGTGCTGGAGGAGTACCTGCATTTCCTATGCACATATATTACAAAATCATACAGAGTAGAATCTAATTTTGTTTGCCATGCAATGTTGTAGAGCTATCATATGTCTCCTGTCATTTATTTTTCAGCCACCTGCTATCTACTACTTTTACAGTGCACTAGTTCTGCACACACTTCACCCTTACTCTCACTATTGTGTTTTTATGCAAGGGTATTTCAGACTCTGCTGCCATGAGAGAAGCCAAAAAGAAAAGAGAGAAGTCGCTCCATTTTGGTGTGCGGCTAGGCAAGACACGTTTCAACGCTTTAAAGGGTGCAGTGTCAGCAGATGGAGACGGGGAACGTAGCTCTGGAGTTGATGACCTCGCTCACAATGAACCACCATCCCAGGTGCTTGCTTTAACTTCGCAGTGTCATATGTGTATGCATGTTCCATATGGTGTCTAGCTTGTATTCGAAAGGACGAAGTCGGTAAGATAAGGAAAGATATATTTTTTACATGAACCAGCATCCCGTGAGCACCAGAAGACAAATAGCTAGTCAGGGCACTGGCCGAGCCAATGACAAGCCCAGCAAAGATAGGCATCACCTGGAAGCCAACTAAAAAGCTGCGATGGTGGCGAAGCAGCCCGCCTCCCACCAGGCTCTCAGGTCCTAGATGATCATGCTCACCACTCCAGCCGGATGTCTAGCTTGTATTGCTTCCAATTTGGTTAAATTGCATCTGCTTAGCTTACACATTATACCTTTGAATATGACATGCCTTTCTGTTTTTGGTACATACTAGTACATCTGTGTATTAACCATGTTCTTACATCAAACTAATGTTCTTGTGTATCCCTCATCAATCACTTATGACGAGGCAGGCAAGGGGACTACTCCTCATTTAAAGAATGCAGCGTCAGCCTCCCGACATGATTCTCAAGAAACAGAAATGCTAGATGAAGATAGTGAACGTAGCTCTGTAGTTGATTACAGCATTTCCCCTACACTAGCATCGCAGGTGCTTGCTCTAACTTGGCAGCGTGATATGTGGTTGCATGTTGCATATGGTGTCTAGATTGTAATTCTTCCAATCTGGTTAAACTGCATGTGCTAGTCTGCTTAGCTTATACATTATACCTGTTAATGTGACATGCCTTCCTGTATTTAGTACATAGTACATCTGTCTATTAAGCATGTCCTTACATAAAACTATTGTTTTTTTGTATCCCGCATCAATCAACATGACGAGACACCTTTAGTATATGCAGTGCAATATTAGTTGCATCTTTCATATGATTTATAGCATGCGCTGCTTCTAATTTGTTGAAATTCCATTTATGATGGGACGCTTTTAACTTGGCAGAGTCATATTGGTTGCATCTTTCATGTGGTGTCTAGCTTGCATTGCTTCTTATTTGCTGGAATGGTTTCTGCTTAGTTTACACAAACAGTTGTGAACATGCCATGCCGTCCTGTTTTTCGTACATATTCCATCCTGTATCATGTGTTTGCCTTACATCAAAGTAGTGATTGTCAGTATCATGCATGAATGAGTTCTGAAGAGAGAATTTTATTGCTTTTTCTTGTCGGTTTTACTTGACAATTCAAAATCAATAAAGCGGAAGGAAGTTAGCAAGGCAGCGGATAAAGGTGCTCCTTCCGAACGGAGGGCCTCTACAGTTTCTACTCCTCCACACCCCCAAGATGATTTCCAAGACAACACATGCATAGACACTCAACAAAGCTGTGTTTATGATGAGCACGTCTCCCCTAGTGCAGCATCACCGGTGCTCCCTCTAACTTGGCACTGTTATATGTGGTTGCATGTTATGTGTGATGTCTAGCTTGTATTGCTTCTAATTTTGTTGAATTCCATCTGCTTACTTTACACATTATACTTGAATAAGACACGTGTTCCTGTTTCTAGAACATACAATATCTGTCTATCACACCATGTTCTTACATCAAATTACTACTGTTGTGTAACCTGCAACAATCACTTATCATAAGACACGTTTGACTTCGGAGTGTGATATAGGTTACATCTCACATTCTTTTCTAGCTTGTATTACTAATTTGTTGAAATGGCACTTATGACGAGACAGTTTTAACTTGGTAGAGTGATATTCGTTGCATCTTTCATATGGTGTCTAGCTTTCATTGCTTCTAATTTGTTGAAATGCCTTCTCCTTAGTTTACACATCATAAGCTATGAATTGTATGCAATGGCACTAATGACGAGAGACCTCTAACATGGTAGTGTGATGTTGTTTGCATCTTGCATATGATTTATTTCTTGTACTGCTTCACATTTGTTTAAACGCCATTTATGATGAGACACTGTTAACTTGGCAGAGCGATATTTGTAGCATCTTTCATATGGTGTCTACCTTCCATTGCATTGCTTCTAATTTGGTGAAATGTCTTCTTCTTAGTTTACACATCATAGTTCTGGTTATCTCTTCCGTCCTGTTTTTCATACATATTACATCCTCCTATCATGTGGTTGTCTAACATCAAAGTTCAGTTCATCTGCATCACGCATCAATTTGTTCTGAAGAACTAATTATTATTCGTTTTTCTTGTCGGCTTGACTTAACATGGCACAGAGAAAGAGGAAGAAACACAGAATGGCAGGGAATGAGAAGCGGATGAATCCTGCAGATTCTGCTGGTACTGATGGTGCAATAGAAGGTCAAAGTCCAGCAGAAAATTCGACAAACACGGCATCCCATGCTACACGAGTTGCAAAAAAAGACAAACAGAAACAAATAGCTGCCACCAAACAAGCAGAGACAGCCCTAGTTCTTGCAACACCTACCACAGTACTACCAGCTGCACGACGTACTCGTGCGTCAACTGAGCTAGCAGCACGTTCCCAAGCTCCCTTGCCACCTGACACTACTTCCCAAGCACTCTTGACACAAGACGAGTTGGCAATATCAGATGAACCTTGTGAGCTTCAACAGCAAGAAGGTAGTTGCTGGAGTCAAGTTACAGTTGCATGCTTCTTTATATGTAGTCTCACAGTTTGATGTACACTAACACTTCCTATGTTGTTGGACTAGCACCTAGGCGCAAGAGGAAACAAACATCAGGGATAATGCTCGATAGGTTAACTAAATCTAGAGGAGGAAGAATGGAGATCCGTTTTGAGGCAGGTTTAAAAAGGCCACGTGATGCTACAGAGTCAGCCAAGTTAGTATCAGAGGCAGCGGTTGCTGTTAGTTAGGTGTCATGTACGTATCCTCCCAACATGGATTCAGTACAGGAATGACAAAGACGAAACCCAGTTCAACATCTTCCTCGACCATTTATCTGTAAGTATGGTTATGTATGGAAACTAGTAATATCGTCTTGCTCTGTCCAATACTTTCTAGGTTGCTGATAATGAGACTCCCATAATTTTCAACAGATGAGGTTCAAGTTGGATAGCCAAGATGATGCAACCAGACAAGCTTGCACCCATGTTTTCAAGTCTGCTCTGCGACAGTATCAGTATAACTTGAGGAAAACTCACTTTGAAGGCAAGGCTAATAGTGAACTTGCCCAAACATCTCCAGTGGAAAATATATCTGATGAAGACTGGAGAGGCCTCGTTAAACACTGGTCCGATCCGAAGTATCAGGTACATTATATATATGTCATCAGATCACATGTTGAAGTCCTATTTACGCATGTGCCACACAAATCTATCTTCTTGTAGGTGAACTGTTCAAAGAACAAGGCCAACCGTACGAAAGTGAAATTCCAACAGACGACAGGATCTCGTAGCTATATTGCACACTGCGAGGCTCTTGTAATTAGCTGTTGTTTCACTCTTTTCGCTGTACCATATTATCAGATCTATATTGACTTGTTCCAAATGCAGAGGAAATCCCGCAAGGACCAAAAAGTACCTGAACCAAATGATGTGGAAATCTTCAAGGATTGTCACACCAGCAAGAAGAAGGGCATGACTACACCAGTCAAATCTGCTGTTGTAAGTCCTTAATCCTCATGCCTTTTAACTACTACTTACTCTGACTTGTGCCTTGAACTGCATGGTTTGCAGCCAATGTCTATTACTCTTTTCAAATTCATACACAATTGTCTTAGCGTATCATTGCACCTTACAAGGTTTAAAAGAGAGGAGTGATGTTCCTTTGATCTTGACCCGTAATCTAGTTCCGTGCTGGATTTGCCCACACAACGTTACAATTGCCTGTTTGTCTGTTCTCAGTTGTTTTGTGATATGAATGATGTCATACTATGCTTACCGTATTATAAACTTCGTCTCTTTATCCTTAGCCCTCAATACAATGTGAAGAAATAGAAAATACATTAGCGATGGTACATGGTCATATGTTTGGAACCTGGTTTTATTATGTACTTTGCAATAAAATACAACTAATATTTTACATGGGTTCACCAGAATAAGTTCTGTATATAGACCAAAGCTATTTTGTTTGGTTTTGCTGCCTCCTTAATATCTTCTATTCTGGTACTACTAATGTAAAACCACCTTCTGAAGGTGGCGAGGCAACTATAACCGCAATGTCATCTCTTGCTGCAGTGGGTCAGTACCTGTCCACTAACAGTGCCAAAAGCACGTTCCTGCGTAATACTGGGTTGGTTGTTAAGGCAATATCGTCCAAACTGCCTCATGATCAAGATATGCAAGCTCAAAGCAATGTTGTATCTGCGCTCCAGACACAAGTCCATTCCCTAACAGAGACCCTTTGTGAAACAAGGAGAAACATTGCTCAATGTCGTCAAGATATGCATGGTTTTGAAACCAGACTATCAGACATTTGCTATGTTGTTCAGGAGCCTAGGGGAAATGAAGGCGAGGGTTATGGTGCTCCATCGGACAATACAGCATGAAAACGTAACAGTCAGGTCAAATGAACTGAGCTTCTGAACTTCTGGTGGTGCATTTATCTGCTAGACTGTTAAGTTTTATGCCAACCTTCCTTTTGTTATATAGTTGTAATTTGTTTTGGTGCGATACAAAATTTATTCTTAACGTGCAGCCACCGCCTGAAGAAAACAGCAAGCCATTTTTGTATAGTGTAGGGTGTTCCCTATATTTGCACTGGTGGCGATCTTTGATGCCGAGTGGATGTAATCTGTGCAATCGCCTTAATAGCCTAGCGTTAGTTTCGGCCTTATTTATTTCCTAGTCTTCTTTTTCCCTGGTTTGCTAGTGGCCGCAACTACCATGGGCCATATACGGGCCGTAGGATCCATGGGTCTCCTACGGGCCATCGATAAATGGGCCTGTAATCGGTGGGCCTCGGGCCGTCGGATAAATGGGTCTACATGGGCCATAATCGGGCGTAATTGGTATCGGCCCACAACAGGCTAACAGGCCGTAGACAGCAAAGGCTTAATTCTGTCACAGGCATAACAGGTCGTTAATGGGCCAGAATATAGGACGGGCTGAAACGACGCAACGGGTTAACATGGCAGAAACGGGTTGATGTAGTCGAACGTCTTCACGATCCAACCGATCAAGTACCGAACGCACGACACCTCCGTGATCTACACACGTTCAGCTCGGTGACGTCCCTCGTACTCTTGATCCAGTTGAGGCTGAGGGTGAGTTTCGTCAGCACGAGAGTGTGTTGACGGTGATGATGAAGTTACCGACGCAGGGCTTCGCCTAAGCACTACGACAATATGACCGAGGTGGAAAACGTGAGGGGGGCACCGCACACGGCTAAGAGAATCAACTTGTGTGTCTATGGGGTGCCCCCTCCCCCGTATATAAAGGAGGGGAGGAGGAGGAGGGCGGCCTCAAGGGGCGCGCCCAAAGGGGGGATTCCTACTCCTAGTAGGAGTAGGTTTCCCCCTTTCCTAGTCCAAGTAGGAGAAGAAGGAAGGAGAGGGAGAGGGAAGGAAAGAGGGGGGCGCCGCCCCCTCCTAGTCCAATTCGGACCAGCCCATGGGGGGCGCGCTGCCTCCCCTTGTGGCCCTTCTCTCCTTTCCACTAAAGCCCAATAAGGCCCAATACTTCCCCGGTGAATTCCCGTAACTCCCCGGTTCTCCGAAAAATACGAATCACTCGGAACCTTTTCCAATGTCCGAATATAGCCTTCCAATATATGAATCTTTACCTCTCGACCATTTCGAGACTCCTCGTCATGTCCGTGATCTCATCCGGGACTCCGAACAAACTTCGTCATCAAATCACATAACTCATAATACAAATCGTCATCGAACGTTAAGCGTGCGGACCCTACGGGTTCGAGAACTATGTAGACATGACCGAGACACATCTCCGGTCAATAACCAATAGCGGAACCTGGATGCTCATATTGGCTCCTACATATTCTACGAAGATCTTTATCGTCAAACCGCATAACAACATACGTTGTTCCCTTTGTCATCGTATGTTACTTGCCCGAGATTCGATCGTCGGTATCATCATACCTAGTTCAATCTCGTTACCGAAAGTCTCTTTACTGTAAATCACGCGTAACTATAAGAAAGTACATTCATTGGGCGTGCGGTACCTGGGTTCTTTACACGGCCGCGTTCCTATTTAGTGGGCAACGACGAAAATCGTGTGGACGGACCGGTGTGGAGCTATAGGCCTAGTTAAATTCTCAGTCACCGACAAGTCTCTTCGGTGTAGTGGGCGCGCTCAGGCTGGTGCCGGGGCGAAAATCTCGCCGTGCGCGTGAGACCAGCTACATTAATGTTCAGCATTGCTTGCAGTGTGTGTGTATGTGTGTCGAGAGTGGGTCCAGAGGAGTACCGTCTCCCGCAGTACAACGGAAGCTGCCAGTCGAACATTAAGGCCTGGATCATGATGGTCTACTGCGCTCATTAACATGAGCATTTAGACACTCCGGCGGTCCGCGTCGCGCGCGCGCCGCAGCTTATATGTATGCAGTCCCAGTTGACGCTCTCACATGTGACGTGGTGATAGCGCGACAGAGGGGTGTCCTCCGGGGTTTATTCAGGGAGTTGTGTGGTGGGTCGGGCTGTATAGCCTCTGTGGGGAACATGTTATAAGTCTGAGAAGCAAGAGCAATCAAAACTGAACGTTGATCATAGTGCTAAGCAAACGGATGTGGTCTGTGTCCATCATCGAGGTGGACGTCTGCTCCAACGGGCTGATGTGATCGCGTGTGACAGGTCGAACTGACCGTACACATGTCCGATGCGGCCTAGGAAGCGGGTAGTGCTGGTGAAGACGAGCGATGTGGTCACCAGGATCTCGAGAGGGTAGCATTAACGCGCACACTCGTGTTTACGTTCCGTCTAATGCTCTCTCACACGTAGCTAGGTTGTCATCTGCGTGAGGTTTAAGCCCCAGGGCCGGGGGTTAAGTCGACGCATGAATCTAGCGTATGGAATAAGACATTTATGGTCAGGGCTCATGATATAAGGGACAATAATAAACCCATAACCCATTAGGTGATTATCTGCCTCTCGGAGGCATAACGTTTCGGCTTCCACTGTATATCTAGCAACTCGGAGGTGCAATGCCAAGGTTATGCACAAACTTCGGGGCGGTGTTCAAGGGAATGAGACGCTGCGACAACGGTGCATGTAACCGCGATCTCTGCTCTGCCTGTGCCACTGGTTCTCTACTTCGAGCATCTCTCCGTGGAATGCTTTTGAGCGCACTTTTGATCTCACGTACTTACCAGGAAGTCGACTTGAAACTGGAATCTGCGCGCCCCTCACTTCCCATGTCGCGCAGGGGATAATATTACATACTACACGCGATAGAGATTACAATTACTATCCGTATTTGTAGAATGTCATAACGCACTCTTAATTAACAAAATATAGAGCGTGCTTGACAGCACAGCATGACTGTGGATCTTCCTGATCAGTGGTGTCTACAGATTTCTGTTCGATAGGTGGAAACGCATGTCCGCGGATACACTCATATATATATAGACTGATGTATGTGTGACTAACACAATCATAACCCGTATAACATTCGGCTGCAGATGTGGCGTGGGGATGAGCGACTTCTTCGCCCTGGCAAGTCGCCTATCTTAAGCTCTCACCCTTCTTTTCTCTTGTGTTTTGCTGTGCGTGACTTCTTGTCCCGTCATACAGTATAAGATCATAGTTAATGTGTATGAGGTGATGTGTTGTTCGAATGGTGCCTGTCCTGGCCTTGCTATCCTGCCCTCGGTAACCTCATCAAATTGGACCCAAATAGTGTGGCGCTGTCGGAAGCATGCTCCAGGGACATTGTTGTTCGCTTGGAGAAGGTTGCAGCGTCCGGCATCACCACGCGAACGGTGGCGTGTGGGTCCTTGTCTGTGGTCTGTGGCAGCGTCGCTCCAGCATTGGATCCAGTTGGCGCACCCCGAAGTCGTATCCTAGATAGTATGTGTGGGGAGGGTAGGCCCATAGGTTAACTGCTTTTTGCGTCCAAAAAACCACTTCTGAAAACACATGACAATGTTCTCGCGGCACACACGTCACAAAACGCGGTGAGCACCCACCACAGTTTATCAGAACTCCCGCACTCGGGCCTGACCATGCTCGAGACAACAAATGGATGGAGGTGGGTGACCTATATGTTGGTTTGTCAACAGTCAGCAAGAGTAGTTTTTACCTGCTTATAGATGCCTCTAAAAATGACGGGGCGATGCGGCTGCGTAAAGACAAACGGCCATCCTTACTGCAAAAACAATGCTGCCATGCTCTTACTAGCGAAATGTGCCCTGGTCCTACAAGAGAATAGAATAATGCCATGCTCTTTACATTAAATAATGACATGCTCTATCCAAATAGAACAGTTAGGCCGATAGCGTCCGATAAATACAAAACGAATCTTTCGGGTGGCTCGGCGGTATGGAAGCAGCAGTCGTCATGTTCGGTCTAATAAAAATGCATGCTGATTAACAAAATTGAATGCTCTCTTAAAAAATGGATGTCTTAATAAAATAATGCCCATGCTCATTAAAAATAAAAATTGGCATGCTCTTGCAATACCACAGAACAGTGCCGGGACGCAGCTCGGCGTAACCAAAACTGAGCGTGTGCCGCGAGTAGAAGAGTAACATAAACGACCTCGTGTACATGGGCCCACCCCCGACCCGGCTACTGTGCACACAAAATAGAGCTTGCGGCGATAGGTATATTGGCGAGGGTGGCCTCATGCGGCAACCATGGGATATGATCGTCTACCCGAAAACAAAATGCATGGGTGGTGCTACACAGAATGTCATGCCTAACCTATAATTATGTTGCCATGGCAAGGCGGGCTAGAAATTTCTCCTCGTACAACAAAGCACGGCGGACTTCTTGCGCAATTGAAAAAAGGGGCTACCTCTATGCGCACTAACACCAATCGCCTCGCTCGCGCGAGAGTGAGAGCAGAGATGTGGGTCAAATAGAGATGCTCGGACTCTCGTTACAGATCACAAGCCAAAAGAACAGGCTCTCTTCGCAATTACCTTGAGTAATATATATTCGTGAGTGTGTGTCAAGGAGAACATAGCTGAAATGGGATATCTCTGTTCTTGGTAAGCTCACACATTACTCAGCGAAATGAGAAAAAGAAGATTCAGATTTGAGCTTCTACAGCTCACACGCCTCTCTGACCTCACTCTCTCCTGCGCTCTCTCGTCTCTCTCTTGAGGCACTCCATTTGTCGCGGTGCGCACCTCTGCATATACCTATAGACATCTCAGCAAAACCACCGGTATACGAGCTGCGTTCTCCTGCGCGACAGTACCAAATTTTATTGGGCAAGAAAACAGATGGGGATAGGTCCACGCTGTGGGTTGGACCCTATGGGCAACATGATACGCTGGTGGAGAGTGTGCTTCTGGGAACGTAGCAGAGTATGATTTTAATCGCTATCACACTCATCTGGGATGGGTATACTAGACGCGGAGAGGTACGATGCAATCCTTATTATGTGGTCTCTTGTGCATGTCAAACGAGCGAAGCGCCTAATCTCTGGTGCCAAATGAGGCTAAGCGTGTCTCTACTATAATTTCCCTATTGCCTCTATTGCGCATAATACACGTTAGAAGACGGGAGAGGCGTCTGATGCTCCGTCTGATATACATCAGGCTGCGTGAATCTCAAAGATAATCGTCCTGATCAGACCCACACACTACAGAGAAGTGCCTCGCGCCCTCGACGCAGGAGACACATACACAGCGTTGCGTGATCTGTTCACCAGGATGTCGACGCGCTTGGGAGACGTTGTGCAACTCCTTCGTGTGGCGACTCCGCGATTAACTCAAGTATATACACACTCTCAAGACGGTCCCTTAGTCCAGCATTTGCCAAAGACGTGGGGAGGCCAACTCAGTTGCCGCACACTTCGAGCCATCACGTAGTATTGCGACGTGCTGCTGCCCTAGCGCTGGCGCTTTCTCTAGACAAGCCGCACATCGTAGTGAAAGAAACCCTCTTTGTGCACTGTGTGCGCCGCCTCTCGCCGCCTTGTGCGCGCCACTGCTGTCCGAACTCGTATCGAATGTGCCTCCAGTCAATGACTCGTGTGAGCGCTCTCGGGTCGCCTTCGCAGACACTTCGTGCATACCCCGCTCATGCACGCGGCCGTTAGACCCCGCCACATTTGACTAGATTGTCCCGCCGCAGAGCTAAATAGCGTCTGGGTCTGTGCGTTCCCTAGCGATAGGCGTACACATCGCCGCACTAGTAGATGTGCTCGCCCTCTCTCACGCACGGGCGCCTTCTCTGGCGACTGGCCTGTTTATATTGTGTTGGATGACGGCCTCTCTCTCTCTCTCTCAGCGTGGTCCCCGGCGCGTGTGGGCTCGGCTAAAGCAAGCTCTCGAGACCGCAAGAGATATACACACACACAGACACTCCGTTCTATTTATGTCGTGAGGGCTCGCCAGAAACCACATAATAGTGGTGACCTAAGTGTTCACTGGGCGCCGTGCGCCCGGCGACTTGCGCCGCCCGAGGATGGGAGGCACTATCAGCGAATAGCTCGCACCGCGCACCCGGGCTGGAGCGGCGGCCGAGACCCTGTTCCGATGTGGCTGGCCCGCACGCGCAGCGGGGGTATTAGTCGCAGATACCGGTGACCCCGAAACCTCCCGCCATAGCGCCGTGTCTGGGGGGCACTTCCCGTACTGTGTGTTCTTTTTACACTTCCCACCGAAACTGGACTCTATGAACTTACATCCTCCGATTCCGGAACTCCTCGTGACGTCCGGGATCTCATCCGGGACTCCGAACAACTTTCGGGTTACCGTGTGCTAATATCTCTACAACCCTAGCGTCACCGAACCTTAAGTGTGTAGACCCTACGGGTTCGGGAGACATGCAGACATGACCGAGAAGCCTCTCCGGTCAATAACCAACAGCGGGATCTGGATACCCATGTTGGCTCCCACATGCTCCACGATGATCTCATCGGATGAACCACGATGTCGAGGATTCAATCAATCCGTATACAATTCCCTTTGTCAATCGGTACGTTACTTGCCCGAGACTCGATCGTCGGTATCCCAATACCTGTTCATCTCGTTACCGGCAAGTCACTTTACTCGTACCGTAATGCATGATCCCGTGATCAACCACTTGGTCACATTGAGCTCATTATGATGATGCATTACCGAGTGGGCCCAGAGATACCTCTCCGTCATACGGAGTGACAAATCCCAGTCTCGATTCGTGCCAACCCAACAGACACTTTCGGAGATACCTGTAATGTACCTTTATAGTCACCCAGTTACGTTGTGACGTTTGGCACACCCAAAGCACTCCTACGGTATCCGGGAGTTGCACAATCTCATGGTCTAAGAAAATGATACTTGACATTCAGAAAAGCTACAGCAAACGAACTACACGATCTTTGAGCTATGCTTAGGATTGGGTCTTGTCCATCACATCATTCTCCTAATGATGTGATCCCGTTATCAATGACATCCAATGTCCATAGTCAGGAAACCATGACTATCTTTTGATCAACGAGCTAGTCAACTAGAGGCTCACTAGGGACGTGTTGTGGTCTATGTATTCACACATGTATTACGATTTCCGGATAACACAATTATAGCATGAACAATAGACAATTATCATGAACAAAGAAATATAATAATAACCATTTTATTATTGCCTCTAGGGCATATTTCCAACAGTCTCCCACTTGCACTAGAGTCAATATTCTAGTTACATTGTGATGAATCGAACACCCATGCAGTTCTGGTGTTGATCATGTTTTGCTCTAGGGAGAGGTTTAGTCAACGGATCTGCTACATTCAGGTCCGTATGTACTTTACAAATCTCTATGTCTCCATTTTGAACACTTTCACGAATGGAGTTGAAGCGACGCTTGATATGCCTGGTCTTCCTGTGAAACCTGGGCTCCTTGGCAAGGGCAATAGCTCCAGTGTTGTCACAGAAGAGAGTCATCGGGCCCGACGCATTGGGTATGACTCCTAGGTCGGTAATGAACTCCTTCACCCAGACTGCTTCTTGTGCTGCCTCCGAGGCTGCCATGTACTCCGCTTCACATGTAGATCCCGCCACAACGCTTTGCTTGCAACTGCACCAGCTTACTGCCCCACCATTCAAAATATACACGTATCCGGTTTGTGACTTAGAGTCATCCAGATCTGTGTCGAAGCTAGCATCGACGTAACCCTTTACGACGAGCTCTTCGTCACCTCCATAAACGAGAAACATTCCTTAGTCCTTTTCAGGTACTTCAGGATATTCTTGACCGCTGTCCAGTGTTCCATGCCGGGATTACTTTGGTACCTTCCTACCAAACTTACGGCAAGGTTTACATCAGGTCTGGTACACAGCATAGCATACATGATAGACCCTATGGCCGAGGCATAGGGGACGACACTCATCTTTTCTCTATCTTCTGCCGTGGTCGGGCATTGAGCCGTGCTCAATCTCGTACCTTGCAATACAGGCAAGAACCCCTTCTTTGACTGATCCATTTTGAACTTCTTCAATATCTTGTCAAGGTACGTACTCTGTGAAAGACCAATGAGGCGTCTCGATCTATCTCTATAGATCTTGATGCCTAATATATAAGCAGCTTCTCCAAGGTCCTTCATTGAAAAACACTTGTTCAAGTAGGCCTTTATGCTTTCCAAGAATTCTATATCATTTCCCATCAACAGTATGTCATCCACATACAATATGAGAAATGCTACAAAGCTCCCACTCACTTTCTTGTAAATGCAGGCTTCTCCATAAGTCTGCGTAAACCCAAACGCTTTGATCATCTTCATCAAAAGCGAATGTTCCAACTCCGAGATGCTTGCACCAGCCCATAAATCGAGCGTTGGAGCTTGCACACCTTGTCAGCATTCTTAGGATCGACAAAACCTTCCGGCTGCATGATATACAATTCTTCCTTAAGGAAACCATTAAGGAATGCCGTTTTGACGTCCATTTGCCATATCTCATAATCATAGAATGCGGCAATTGCTAACATGATTCGGACGGACTTCAGCTTCGCTACGGGTGAGAAAGTCTCATCGTAGTCAACCCCTTTGAACTTGTCGATAACCCTTAGCGACAAGCCGAGCTTTATAGATGGTCACATTACCATCCGCGTCTGTCTTCTTCTTAAAGATCCATTTATTTTTTATGGCTCGCCGATCATCGGGCAAGTCAGTCAAAGTCCATACTTCGTTTTCATACATGGATCCTATCTCGGATTTCATGGCTTCCAGCCATTTGTCGGAATCTGGGCCCGCCATCGCTTCTTCATAGTTCGAAGGTTCACCGTTGTCTAACAACATGATTTCCAAGACAGGGTTGCCGTACCACTCTGGTGCGGAACGTGTCCTTGTGGACCTACGAAGTTCGTAGCAACTTGATCTGAAGTTTCATGATCATCATCATCAACTTCCTCTCTAGTCGGTGCAGGCACCTCAGGAACATTTTCTTGAGCTGCGCCACTTACCGGTTCAAGAGGTAATACTTCATCAAGTTCTACCTTCCTCCCACTTATTTCTTTCGAGAGAAACTCTTTCTCTAGAAAGGACCCATTCTTGGCAACAAAGATCTTGCCTTCGGATCTGAGGTAGAAGGTATACCCAACAGTTTCTTTAGGGTATCCTATGAAGACGCATTTTTCCGACTTGGGTTCGAGCTTTTCAGGTTGAAGTTTCTTGACATAAGCATCGCATCCCCAAACTTTTAGAAACGACAGCTTAGGTTTCTTCCCAAACCATAATTCATACGGTGTCGTCTCAACGGATTTCGACGGAGCCCTATTTAAAGTGAATGCGGCAGTCTCTAAAGCATAGCCCCAAAATGATAGCGGTAAATCGGTAAGAGACATCATAGATCGCACCATATCTAATAGAGTGCGATTACGACGTTCGGACACACCATTACGCTGAGGTGTTCCAGGCGGCGTGAGTTGTGAAACTATTCCACATTTTCTTAAGTGTGTGCCAAATTCGTGACTCAAGTATTCTCCCCCACGATCTGATCGCAGAACTTGATTTTCCTGTCACGTTGATTCTCAACCTCACTCTGATTCCTTGAACTTTTCAAAGGTCTCAGACTTGTGTTTCATCAAATAGACATACCCATATCTACTTAAGTCATCAGTGAGAGTGAGAACATAACGATATCCACCGCGAGCCTCAACACTTATTGGACCGCACACATCAGTATGTATAATTTCCAATAAGTTGGTTGCTCGCTCCATTGTTCCGGAGAACGGAGTCTTGGTCATTTTACCCATGAGGCATGGTTCACACGTGCAAATGATTCGAAATCAAGAGACTCCAAAAGTCCATCTGTATGGAGCTTCTTCATGCGTTTGACATCAATGTGACCAAGGCGGCAGTGCCACAGATATGTGGGACTATCATTATCAACCTTACATCTTTTGGTATTCACACTATGAATATGTGTAGATTACGCTCGAGATTCATTAAGAATAAACCATTCACCATCGGAGCATGACCATAAAACATATCTCTCATATAAATAGAACAATCATTATTCTCGGATTTAAATGAGTAGCCATCTCGAATTAAACGAGATCCTGATACAATGTTCATGCTCAAAGCTGGCACTAAATAACAATTATTGAGGTTTAAAACTAATCCCGTAGGTAAATGTAGAGGTAGCGTGCCGACGGCGATCACATCGACCTTGGAACCATTCCCGACGCGCATCGTCACCTCGTCCTTCGCCAGTCTCCGCTTATTTCGCAGCTCCTGCTTTGAGTTACAAATGTGAGCCGCACCGGTATCAAATACCCAAGAGCTACTACGAGTACTGGTAAGGTACACATCAATTACATGTATAATCTCCTCCT
>NC_053024.1:675762576-675783233 GCF_003073215.2 Triticum urartu
ATGAAGCACAAGTGAATATACTAGGCATGTTATGAGATGCAGATTGAGAGATAACTTGTGTGAAGAGAAACTTCTTATGGTAGAAAGTGACAGAACCATGAGATCAAAAGGGGCTGTAAAAAGAAGTTTTATTTACCACACTTGGAACTGCTAGACGGAGTGGGAGATGATGCCGAGCAGTTCAATCCTCCGTGCCCTAACTTGGCGACGGAAGACACCTACGGCGACGGCGGAGAGGACGATGTCCGCGGTCGGCGTGAAGACGGCGTCGGAGAGGTTGCGGCAGCGAAGCGCTTCGTCGCCGGCGTCGTCGAGAGCTAGCGGTGGCGCTAGGGTTCGTGCGAGGGTGGAAGAAGAGATAATGACTGCGGTAAGTGTGTGAATTTATAGGCAGGGGCGGCACTGTCTATTACACAGGTGCCCCTGGCGATTCGCATCTGAGGAACACGTGGCTATCATGCGGAATTTTGGGGTTTGTTCCACGTCCCACGCACGCCTGGATTCTCGGGTGGTCGTTCCTACTTCTCCGGATTTCATGTGGAGGAATGAGCATTGAAAATGGACTTAATGGTTGTCTCTGTATCTTCTGCTGACAAGGACGCAGAGAAGACATTCGACAGTTTCAATAGAGTGCATATGACTTGGAGAGATAGAGTTTGAGATAGAAAGCATAGAGGAGTTGGGGTCTGATCACATTCACTTAGTTCAAAAGATTCAACATGAAGACATAGCTATAAGTGAATGCTGTAGAGGACAGAACACTAGCATATATATATATATATCTATAATCAACATAGTGAAGATAATCATGAAAATATGTTGAGTTCGAAGCCAAACCAAATGTGAAGACATTGCAAGGTAATGTCATGAGTGAAACACTTCAAAATAGAACGTTACGTGGTGGCGTTACCCACCGTATAGGAAGTATTAAACCCAGACACGGCGCACAATTATCGTGGCGCTCCGAAGTCAAATTCCATGTTAATGTATTCACACATAGAATGTATGTCTTCGTTGATTGAAGATATACTTCACTTCGTGTTTTGCACATCTAAGTCATCAATATGCATAAGGGTTAGGATGTGTGCCTGATCACAAGACATTTGAGGATTCCAGGATATTTAGCTCACACCGTAACTTGCAAAACCTCTTCTCATCCAAGGGCTTGGTGAAGATATCTGCCAATTGCTCTTCAGTGTTGACGTGTATGATATCAATGTCTTCCTTCACAACATGATCTCTGAGAAAGTGATGACGAATTTCAATGTGCTTTGTCTTCGAGTGCTGAACTGGGTTGTTAGAAATCTTGATGGCGCTTTCATTGTCGCAGTAAAGTGGCACTTGCTTCAGATGAATGCCATAATCCTTGAGTGTTTGCTTCATCCACAGAAGCTGAGCGCAGCAAGATCCAGCAGCAATGTATTCAGATTCAGCAGTGGAGAGAGATACACAGTTCTGCTTCTTTGAAGACCAACATACAAGTGATCGTCCCAGAAAGTGACATGTGCCTGATGTAGACTTGCGATCAACTTTGTCACCAGCATAATCAGCATCCGAAAATCCAACCAAATCAAACTCTGAGCCCTTTGGATACCATAATCCTAGAGTTGGGGTGTGAGCCAAATATCGAAGAATTCGCTTCACAGCTAAGTGATGCGACTCCTTTGGTGCCGCTTGAAATCGAGCACACATGCAAACACTAAGCACAATATCTGGCCTAGATGCACATAAATAAAGCAAAGAACCAATCATGGAGCGGTATACCTTTTGATCGAACTCTTTACCATTGTCATCAGGACCAGATGATGTTTGGCTGGCATTGGTGTTGTGAAGCCTTTGCAGTCTTGCATACCGAACTTCTTCAGGCAATCTTTGAGATACTTCTCTTGAGATATGAAGATGCCATTGCGTTGTTGTCGTATTTGAAGACCAAGGAAGAACTTCAGCTCCCCCATCATGGACATCTGATATTGCTCTTGCATCATATATCCAAACTCTTCACTGTACTTCTGATTGGTGCAGCCGAAGATAATGTCATCCACATATATTTGGCACACAAACAGTTCACCATCATATGTCTTCGTGAAAGAGTGTGGGATCAGGGAACCAGGTTTGAAGCCTTTGCTCTTCAGGAAGTCTTTGAGTGTGTCATACCAAGGCCGAGGGGCTTGTTTGAGGCCATACAGTGCCTTGTTGAGCTTGTATACCATGTCAGGATGTTTTGGATCTTCAAAGCCAGGCGGTTGTGCAACATACACTTCTTCTTCAATCTTGCCATTGAGAAAGGCACTCTTTCACATCCATTTGATATAGAAGTATGTTATGATGATTTGCATAGGCCAGCAGTATGCGTATGGCTTCAAGCCTAGCCACAGGAGCAAATGTTTCATCGAAGTCAATGCCCTCCACTTGAGTATATCCTTGAGCAACGAGACGAGCTTTGTTTTCTGACAACTTGACCATGCTCATCTTGCTTGTTGCGGTATATCCATTTGGTGCCTATTATGTTGTGCTTCCGTGGATCAGGACGCTTAACCAGTTCCCATACATTATTCAGCTCAAACTGTTGAAGCTCTTCTTGCATAGCTTGAATCCATTCAGGTTCCATGAAGGCTTCTTCAACTTTCTTGGGTTCTGATATTGAGACGAATGCGAAGTGCCCACAGAAATTTGCTAGCTGAGTTGCCCTTGAACGAGTGAGTGGACCAGGTGCATTGATGCTATCAATTATTCTCAATCTGCACTTCATTGGCAACACGAGGATGTACAGGGCGAAGACTTTGCTCTTGCTGATCTGTGTTGTTTGGGAGGAATGTCTTCAGGCTGAGCATTGTCTTCATGTTGATCAGGTGCTGAGATGATAAGTTCTTCTTCAGGATGAGCTTCAGAAGGTATAATCTCTCCAATTCCCATTAGCTTGATTGATTCACTAGCTGGAATCTCATCTAGCACATTTGGTAGTTTCTCTCTTTGTGAACCATTTGTCTCATCGAACCGCACATCCACTGTTTCAACCACTTTGTAATGAAAGAGATTGAAGACTCTGTAGGAGTGCGAATCCTTTCCATTTCCAAGCATAAAACCTCATGTGCTTTTGTGCAAATTTTGAGGTGTGATGTGGCCTTGATTCGCAACCTTGCGCCAATACTCTGAAGTAACTGACATTAGGCCTTTTTGCCCAGTAAGAGTTCATAAGATGTCTTGTTCAGAAGCTTGTGAGATAAACACGAATTGATTGTATTGGCATGCAGTGTCAATGGCTTCAGTCAGGAATTTTCTGGAGTCTTGTATTCATCTAGCATTGTTCTGGCATCTCAATGAGTGTCTGTTCTTGCGTTCGACGACGCCATTCTGCTGTGGCGTGTACGGAGCTGAGAATTCATGTGTGATGCCAAGGTATCAAGATATGTATCAAGGCCAGTTCTTGAATTCTAGCCATTGTCACTTCTGATGGTGCTTTTATCTTGCGCCAAAATTGTTCATAGCACGATTGGCGAAGGGTCTGAAGACATCCTGCACTTCAGTCTTGTAAAATTATTCTGGCACCCAAGTATATCTAGTAATGATCATACAATGATCGAAGCCATAGAGGCAAGCAGTAGTAGTAAAAGTTGAGTAATGAGGGACCAAAAAGATCCATGGAAGCCAGTCGAAGGGTCAAGTAGTGGTCATGATTGTCTTCGAGGGATGTTTTGGCCTCGTCAATCTTCCTGCTTCAACAGGCACCGCATAAGTGATCTTTCTTGACTGACGCCGATGCTATGACGATGCTTCTTCTTCGCAAGGTGTGGAGGTTCCTCATGCCAGCATGCCCAAGCCTCCGATTGCCAAAGCCAGCATTCTGAAGCTTTTGCAAGAAGACATACTGGCAAGTTGTGGCCCTGCTGAGAAATCTACCACATACAGATCATCTTTCGATAACCCTTCAAACACTAGAGACTTGTCAGATTTCCATTAGTACAAGGACCGATATTTTCCAAACATTACGATCATGTTCAAATCAAGAGCAATTGAGACAGACATTAAGTTGAAGGCCAAGGGATTCAACAAGCATGACTTTATCCATGGTGGTTGATCCTTGGAGATTGCAACTCTAACCTAGACCCATACCTTACTTTACCAGTGTCAGGCAAATGTGATGTGGCTCTTGTCGGATGGACGTAAGGTTGAGTCCATAAGAAGGCTTCTTTTGCCAGTCATGTGATTTGTACATCCACTGTCAAAAATCCATTCTGAAGACTTTGAAGATGCTGGTGTCGTACACTACAGTGCAGTTAGGGGGATAGGCTTCACGAAGAGAATTGTGAAGCAAAAACATTTGACGAACCAGTGGGTTATGAAAACTTAGATCCAGATTAGGACTAATAGGGAGAGTCAGCATGTGCGATTCAGGAACAAAGTACATAATGATGCCATTCGGGCATTTTATCTTGCGCCCTACAAGATTTTTAAGGTCAGCAATAGCGTCAGAAGATTTGTTTTCTGCTGGAGACCTTTCCCTGCAAAAGAGAGTTACCTTCTTAACCACCCACATCTTCAAGGGTGGCTTAGAAGCAATAAGTCTAAGTGCAGCATCTGAGAATTTTGGCTTTGAAGCCTTAGCAAACAGTCTTGCAGGTGGACAATAGTACTCATAAGAATAAGCAGAATAATTTTTGGTCATATGAACATGACGGTTTGATGAACCGCTCTCATATTCATATGCCTGAGTATGGTTTCCCTGCAAAACATTTGCGTGTGTGACTCAGGTGAGTCCTCTGTTTGTATGAAGCCTTTGGACTATGAAGCCTTTGGTCTGAGGTTTGTCTTCTTCAGTGAGGTGTCATGAAGACATTCACAGGAAGATTTTCCAGACACCTTTTCGAACCCAGATCTTCTTCATAGGCGGTCCATTCCTGCAGTTAGTACCAATGTACCTGGCAAACACTTCACCATTTTGATTTCTCTAAACAGTATATAGTTTGCATCAAAGGATTCATCAATGATAATGGGGTTAGCACATGTGAAGCCAGATAAATTGGATGGATCTGCTGAGGTTCCTTTGCAGCAACCCACTTGGTTTTGGGGTACTGCTCAGGTTTCCAGTAAGAGCCATCTGCATTATTTTCCTTACGAACCAACACCCTCTTTCCTAGGGTTTCGGTTCAGAATCTGCTTCTTGAGGACATCACATAATGTCTGATGTCCTTTAAGACTTTTGTACATCCCTGTTTCAAGCAATGTCTTCAACCTAGCATTCTCATCAGCAATAGCAGTGGTATCCTCAGCAGAGGGGTTAGTTACCACATCAACAGTTGAAGATATTGCAACAGCAGTAGCAGTGGAACATTCAGCAACAGAAGTAGCATTATCACGCTCAATGCATTTAAGACATGGTGGTTCAAATCCTTCCTGAGCGGAACTGATCTGTTCGGTGCGAAGTGACTCATTTCCTTTTGAAGATCTTCATGAGCCGCTCTCAATTTCTCAAGTTCTTGCTTCCTTTGAAGATAATCATAGGAAAGCTTTTCATGAGTTGTTGAGAGAGTATCAAGACGATCTTCAAGTTCCTGATACTTAACGTGAAGATTTTTTATGTCTTCAATTAAGGATTCAGATCGAGTCATTTCAGCACCCAACAGATCATCGCTTCTGTCTAACAGTTTTTGAATATGTTCCATGGCCTTTTGTTTGTTCAGTGATTTTAGATGTTTTTTGTAACTGGTTTTGAATCACAATCAGAGTCATCGTCACCTGGAATGTTTGATAGTGAGTAGTGGTGTGTTTACCTTGGCACCGCGTGCCATGAAGCAGTAGGTAGGAGTGGAGTCGTCCTTGTCATTTGCATCGGTGTCGGTGATGAAGTCATTGTCTTCAGTGTTGAAGATGGACTTGGCGATGTATGCTGTAGCCAGACTTGCAATGCCAGAATCAGACTCCTCCTCAGATTCCACCTCTGCCTCCTCAGAAGCGGATTCCTCCTCAGAATCCATTTCCTTTCCAACAAACGCACGTGCCTTGCCAGATGAGCTCTTCTTGTGTGATGAAGACTTTGAGGAAGACTTGGAAGAAGACGTTGAGTATTTCTTCTTCTTCTTGTCGTCAGAGTCATACTCCTTGCTCTTCTTCTTGTTCTTGTTCTCATTGTCCCACTATGGACACTCAGAGATGTAGTGGCCAGGTTTCTTGCACTTGTGACATGTTCTCTTCTTGTAGTCATGAGCAGAAGCTTCATCATTCCTTGAGCTTGATCGTGAAGACTTTCTGAAGCCTTTCTTCTTGGTGAATTTTTGGAACTTCTTCACAAGCATAGCAAGCTCCCTTCCAATGTCTTCAGGATCATCAGAACTGCTGTCAGATTCTTCTTCAGATGAGGAGACAGCCTTTGCCTTCAAGGCACGAGTTCGCCCATAGTTGGGACCGTAGATGTCTCTTTTCTCAGAAAGCTGAAACTCATGTGTGTTGAGCCTCTCAAGTATGTCAGACGGATCGAGTGTCTTGAAATCAGGACGTTCTTGAATCATCAGGGCTAGGGTCAAACGAACTATCAAGTGATCTCAGCAGCGTCTTGACGACTTCGTTTGGTGATCTCAGTGGCGCCGAGGGCTTGAAGCTCATTTGTGATGTCAGTGATCCGGTCAAATGTGTGCTGGACATTCTCATTGTCATTTCGCTTGAAGCGGTTGAAGAGGTTGCGAAGGACACTGATTCTTTGATCTCTCTGGGTTGAGATGCCTTCATTGACCTTGGAGAGCTAGTCCCAGACCAGCTTGGATGTCTTCAAAGCACTCACACGGCCATACTGTCCTTTGGTCAGATGACCACAGATGATGTTCTTGGCAGTAGAGTCCAGTTGAACGAACTTCTTGACATTAGCAGCAGTGACACCTTCTCCAGCCTTGGGAACGCCGTTCTTGACGACATACCATAGGTCGACGTCAATGGCTTCAAGATGCATGCGCATCTTATTCTTCCAGTAGGGATATTCAGTTCCATCGAAGACGGGGCACGCAGCGGAGACTTTAATTATCCCTGCAGTCGACATAGCTAAAACTCCAGGTGGTTAAACCGAATCACACAGAACAAGGGAGCACCTTGCTCTGATACCAATTGAAAGTGCGTTATATCGACTAGAGGGGGGGTGAATAGGCGATTTTTATGAAAGTCTTCAAAACGTGGAAGTTATGAAGACAAACAGTAGAGATAAGCCTATCACTATGCAGCGGAAGTTAGATTACACTAGGCAAGCCATGGTCAAGTATTCAATAGAGTGAAAGCACAATGACAAGTAGCTGCAGTGTAATAAGGATCAGGTAGGAAGAAGTTATGAAGCCAAACAAATCATACAGTTACGTTGTGAAGACAAAAGGTATAGCAAGCATGCAATGGCTTCACAATGAGTAACAGTAAGTAAAAGGAAGTGAAGATGAAACCAGTGACTCGTTGAAGACAATGATGTGTTGGACCAGTTCCAGTTGCTGTGACAACTGTACGTCTGGTTGGAGCGGCTAGGTATTTAAACCTTAGGACACACAGTTCCGGACACCCAGTCCTGAACACGCAGCTCAGGACACCAGTCCTCACCGTATTCCCCTTGAGCTAAGGTCACACAGACCTCGCCCAATCACTCTGGTAAGTCTTCAAGGTAGACTCCCAAACCTTCACAGACTTCGTTCACTGGCAATCCACAATGTCTCTTGGATGCTCAGAACGCGACGCCTAACCGTCTGGAGGATGCACAGTCCTCAAGTGTAATAAGTCTTCAGATCACTCAGACAAGAAGACTTAAGTGATGCCCAATTTACTCTGGCTCTGGGTGGTTAGGGCTTTCTCCTCGCTAGGAATTTTCTCTCAAAGGCTTCGAGGTGGGTTGCTCTCAAACGACAAAAGCCGTGCACTGAAATCTGAGCAGCCAACCGTTTATGGTTGTAGGGGGGTGGGCTATTTATAGCCACTTGGCAACCCGACCTGATTTGTCCGAAATGACCCTGGGTCACTAAGGAACTGACACGTGTCTCACGGTCAGATTTCAAACTCACATGGCAACTTTACTTGGGCTACAAGCAAAGCTGACTTGTCCGGCTCTGGACAAGATTCGCTCTCATTGTCTTCACTCGAAGACATAGGTTTTTGGTTTAGGCATCACTTCAGTCATTCTGACTGGTTCTCCTGGACCCCACTTAACAGTACGGTGGTTCCTATGACTCAACACAAAAGAAAAAGAACTACGAAAGATCTAAGTCTTCGAGCTCCATAGGCTTCATAACGTGTCTTCTTTTGTCATAGTCTTCAATGTGAATATCTTCATATACCACCTTTGACTTCAATGTCTTCATAACATTTTTAGGGGTTATCTCTGGTAGTAAAACCGAATCAATGAGGGACTTCTACCTGTGTTATCCTGCAATTCTCACAAACACATTAGTCCCTCAACTAGGTTTGTCGTCAATACTCCAAAACCAACTAGGGGTGGCACTAGATGCACTTACAGACTTCCCGAAGAGGCAAAGAGCTAAGCGCAGCCCGGATGCTCGTGTTGCAGTTTCATGTGTAGAGTAGTCTAGGATAGCGCGTACCGTGCCTGTAAGCTTAAAATCGTTGGGGTCAGCTCCATGCTTTTTTTGATTATGTTACCACTTCTCATTAACTACTTGCCACACAAGCAAAAATATCTCAAAGTGCGTTATGTTACTATCTAAGTTACTCCCACTATGACTAGCCGGAGAGACGATTGTATGACACGGCTAGCCAAGATGGATTTAATCCCGATATTCACTTTATCAAAAGGCTCTAATGGGTTGGTTCTGAATCTTGCAAACTGGGAATCAATGAGATGTGTAGGCATATTTGTTGTACTTATGATTTGAGTCTTATTTGTTGGTTATGAGTTTTGCAACCTGGGAATCAATGAGATGTGTAGGCATCTTTGTTGTACTTATTATTTGGATCTTATTTGTTGGTTCTGAATCTTGCAAGCTGGGAAACACATCATGATATGTAGAGGACAACAACCATAACAAGCAGTTCAAACTTGGTAGTATTATCTGTGTGAAAATGCCAATACAAACCCGCTCATGAACCGACGTGTGGCCGGAGTAGGTTTCTTAGTGGAGGCATTTGAATGCACCGAGGGTGCATCTTCTGCCGGGCGTGTAGCAGGCGAGGGATGGGTAGTAACTGTCGTCGCCTGTAGACACTCACTTTACTGTTGAATCTAGTTCCCCAAGAGATGAAAAATGAACCGCTGCCGCTGCCTACCCACTCATTCACTTGAAGAGATTGCAATGGCGATCTGAGGGGTGAGCCTGCTGGATATGGACTTTAGCAAGGAGTTCCCATTTGAGTTCGATGTTCAGTCCTATAGCTGCACCAAGTTGAATGTGATGTACACCAACGATCTGGACTCGGTGAAGCTCTGCCTCGCCGAGTTCAAGCAGTACCTACAGGACGAGAAAGCACAAGGTCGCAGGACTTAGAACTTGTGCCCATCCATTCGTCTCCTGTTAGGGACCATCGTATCGCCGTCGCGCAGGTATGTGTGCAGGACGATGTTCTCGTCTACCACTGCTGTAGGGCCATCAGAGATTCTGGAGCATTTGCCTGTTTCATTGGCAGTGCCGACTGCACCTTCGCTACGGTGGAGAGAAGGAAGAATGCGAAGATTCGAACATCTGGTGTAACAAGCTTGTCGACATCCAGAAGCAATACAAGATCATCGGCAATAGGCAGGAGACACTAGTAGAAAAAAGGGCTTTCGGTCGGACCTGGCCAGCCCATTAGTCTTGGTTCTGCCACGAACCGGGACCAATGGATGCATTCGTCTCGGTTCATGAGTTGGCACGAACCAGGACCAATGGGCCTCGCTCCTGGCCCACAAACATTGGTCCCGGTTCTTGGCTCGAACCGAGACAGAAGGCTGGGCTTTAGTCCCGGTTCCAGCCACGAACCGGGACAAATGAGTTGCCTATACATACCCCGTCGCCGCAGCAGAGCACTCCACAGTGCTCTATTTTTCTGGCCGGTGAGGAGAGGGCATTTGGGTGCTCTAGCTCACCTCCTATGAACATGAGGTGTTCGATGAAATGCCCGAGCCACGCTAGTTAAGCTTTCTCCTCTCGAAGCTCGACCTCCAAGCTCCATTTTCCCCGAGATTTGTCTAGGTTTAGCGGTCCGTCACGTCCCGTCCCCGTCTTCACCGCCGTCGATCGCCCGCACTGATCTCGTCGCCTGCACCACCGTGGTGAGCCTCTTGTTCTTATCTTCTTCTGAAAGAAACAAATTCTTACTTTAGATAGATACTTGTCTAATTTTCTTACTTTTATTATTGCTTGTTATTATATAGTGCGATGGTTTTGGTATCCGCCCCCGTCAGCCTTCGTCCTGGCTATGATTCAGATGTGGTATATATTATCTTTTATAACTATTTGGGTCATTTATTGTTTATGACAATTATGCCCATCAAGTTGACATAGATTTTATTTATGTAGGAGGTAGTTGAACCGGAAATTCCAACCGACCCTATTGTCGAGAGGTTAAATTTAGTTGAAGAAGAAAACAATTACTTGAAGGAAAAAATAAAAAAATTGAGGAGGAGAAGATGATATTGGAGTTGCATGTTGCGGATGTCGTCGATGATCACAAGATCAAGATGGATGCAACGCCGTTGAAGATTAGGAAGATTAGAAAATATGCCATTCATACCGAGGCTTGGTATCATTATGCCGTTGGATCAATTTTTACCTTGGTTGTGAGTATGATCGCATTTGTTGTTACATTGAAAGGTTTGACATAGTTTCAATGTATGGTTTAACTAGATGCTCTGGAGAGCTATATGTTGTTCAATGAGAATATGTATGTACTTTGTTTTTAATGTGATGATGAACTTCTATTAATTTGGTCACTTATCTATTCATGAGAGCTATATGTACTAAATTGATGATGTGGCTTTGAATGGTGCATTTTGAACACAAAAAACTATGGAGTTCAAACAAGTTAAAAAATGAAATCCCTTTGTAACATACGAGTTTCCGTATGAAACCCTCATACTTTGAAAGAGATTGTCCGTTTTGTACACGAAGTGCATCCTGTTTTTGTCGTAACCGTTTCTACTTTCTTGCACATGCTATATGGGTGAAATGATGATACCATGCCAACTTTCAACCTTCTCATAGTTCATTTGTAGTGCTTTTTAATTTCAGGGTCTTATAGCTGAAAAAATTCAGTAAATGCATGAAAAATAACAAATGAAGTCAGAAAGGGTTGAAAATTGATGATGTAGGTTTGAATGGTGCATTTTGAACACATAAAAACTATGGAGTTCAAATAAGTTCAAAAAATGAAATCCCTTTGTAACAGACGAGTTTCCGTATGAAACCCTGATACTTCAAAAGAGATTGTCCGTTTTGTACACGAAGTGCATCCAGTTTTTGCCGTAAGCCTCTCTACTTTCTTGTACGTGCTATGTGGGTGAAATGATGATACCATGCCAACTTTCAACCTTTTTAGAGTTCATTTGTAGTGATTTTCAATTTCAGGATCTTATAGCTGAAAAAATCAGTAAATGCATGAAAAATAACAAATGAAGTCAGAAAGGGTTGAAAATTGATGATGTGGCTTTGAATGGTGCCTTTTGAACACAGAAAAACTATGGAGTTCAAACAAGTTCAAAAAATGAAATCCCTTTGTAATAGACGAGTTTCCGTATGAAACCATCATACTTCGAAAGAGATTGTCCCTTTTGTACACTACAAAAAAAGACACATCCGTGACATTTTGGGCCGAACGAATTTTTTTTTCTGTCATACATATGACACTTCTATAACGATAATTGTAACAAAACCCGGTATCATCATAGATGTGGTGGGCTCCTACTTCTATGACAAAAAATCATGACAGAAAATGGGCTTTTCGTCCTGGGCGGGCTGGAGACGCAGCTGCATGACATTCTTTGGGCCGTCCATGATGGAAAAAACCATGGTAGAAGCGAGGGGGAGGAAAATTTCGGGGAGTTCCCGGTTACGGTGGGAGGTCGGGGGCCGAGCGATGCGCGTTTCTCTCGTACACGTCGCGCGTGTGTGCGAGGCGTTGGCTCTAACTGAACCCGCAGGCGTTGGGCTCTAACTGAACCCGAGCGATTGCACTGCAGGCTACACGTTACTGAACCCGAGCGATCGATCGATGGCTGTTAACTGAACCCGATCGAGCGATTCCTTCGCTACTGCTGCTAACTGAAGCCGATCGATGGGATGAACAGTGAGCATTGGGGTTTGGATGAACAGTGAGCGGTGGCGTTGCCTCTGGATGAACAGGACCCTCCCCACCTACTTGTCCTGGAGCACCACACCTCCCGTCCTACTTGTCATCTGCTACCTCCCCACGGGCACCTCCCCACCAACTTATCCTGGGGCACCACACCTCCCTACCTACTTATCATCTGCCACCTCCCCACCAACTTGTCATCGGCCACCTCATCGCGTGACACCTCCGACCTACTTGTCCTCGGGCACCTCCGACCTCCTCCAGCTGCCACCTACTTGTCATCGAGCACCTCCGACCTCCCCCAGCTGCCACCTCTACTTGTCATAGGGCACCTCAGAGCAAAACGCCATGCGGTGGAGGGGGTCGACGGTGGAGATGAACAGTATCCCGTGGAGTCTCGTTTTGCGGTACGCCACACCCCTCCCGATGAACAGGAACCCCGTTTCGACCGTAGCGCTCCAACACAAGTCCGTTTCCTCCGTTTTGAGGTAGGCCACACCCCTCCCGATCAATAGGACCCCTGTTTCGACCGTAGGAGGTCCGTTTCCTCCGTTTTGGGGTACGCCACACGCCTCCCGATCAACCTGACCCCCGTTTCGACCGTAGGAGGTCCGTCCTCCGTTTTGTGGTACGCCACACCCCTCCCGATCAACAGGACCCCCGTTTCGACCATAGGAGGTCCGTTTCCTCCGTTGTGCGGTACACCGGGCCTCATTTCCATCGCCTCTTTCGTCCAAGCCCTCCCGATGAACATGACCACGCATTCCGTTCTGGCCCATGAACATGACGACGACGCTGTTTCTCCGTTCCGACCCAGCCATGTACACGAGCCCTCGCCGTACGTATGCACGAGTAGGCGTTCGAGACCCCGCCCGTATGTACACATACGTGGCCTTATTTTCTTTCTTGCACCCTGGCCGCCTCTACTACGACACGTGCGCGCCTCTACATCCACCAGTGTATATGTAGGTACACGTTCGCGACCAGAATGACAATGCTACGTACGCTTTGACCAGGTGGGTCCCGACTGTTAGGCACTTCCTTGCGTGCGAAGGTGTAGCTGGTGGGTCCCAGCAGTCAGGGGGGAAACGTTTTTTTCGTGAAATAAGGTGGCCCGTCCGGTGGGTCCCCGCTGTCAGGTGGAGGAATCATTATTTTCCGCGTAATAAGGAGGCACTTCCTGCTGCCGCCGTGGACCCAGCTGTGAGCCTCTCCACGTACAGTCCACGCCCGATGGAAGTCGTTCCTTGACCACGTTGACCACGCTACACCGAGAGCACCAGGGCGGTGGACGACGGCGAGGCCTATGAAGGGGACGACGGGGAGCCGGGGAAGACGCGGCAGTGGAAGCCCGCACGCGCGCGGAGAGGAGTGCGAGGGTTCACTGGTTCGGCTGCGGTGTGAGGCTGCCGTCGCCGCAGGGCCTGGCCAGCGGTGGGAATAGTAGGGGGTGGTGAGGCCTCCGCGGCAGCACAGCCGGCCACGGGAGGTAGGAGCATGCGGCACGACCGGTGCTGCTTTGGGCGGCTGGAGCAAGAAGACCAGAGGTTGAAGAAGCACTACGGCCGTTGGATGGACATCGTACGGTCAATGGAGCTAGAATCGTTCATATTGACTAAGTTGACAAAGCCCTTCATCCCCGTCAACTTAGTAGGCCCACAAGTCAGCCTCCCACCAAGGTGGGTCCCAGCTAGCCGGGGGAGTATTATTTTTTTGTGCGTAATAAGGAGGCACTTCCGGTGGGTCCGAGCTGACAGCAGGTGAACGTTTTTTCGCGAAATACGGTGGCCCATCCGGTGGGTCCCAGCAGTCAGGGGGAAATGATTTTTTTCGCAAAATACTGGTGGCCCGTCCGGTGGGTCCCTGCTATCAGGTGGAGGAATAATTATTTTGCACGTAATAAGGATGCACTTCCTTGCTGCGGCCGTGGTCCCAGTTGATAGCCTCTCCACGTACAGTCCACGTCCGATGGAAGTCGTTCCTAGACCACGTTGACCACGCTGCGCCGAGAGCACCAGGGCGGTGGATGATGGCGAGGCCTAGGAAGGGGACGACGGGAGCCGGGGAAGACGCGGCAGTGGAAGGCCGCACGCGCGCGGAGAGGAGTGCGAGGGTTCACTGGTTCGGCTGCAGTGTGAGGCTGCCGTCGCCGCAGGGCCTGGCCAGCGGTGGGAATAGTAGGGGGCGGTGAGGCCTCCGCGGTAGCACAGCCGGCCATGGGAGGCAGGAGCATGCCGCACGACCGGCGCTGCTTTGGGCGGCTGGAGCAAGAAGACCAGAGGTTGAAGAAGCACTACGGTCGTTGGATGGACATCGTACGGTCAATGGAGCTAGAATCGTTCATATTGACTAAGTTGACAAAGCCCTTCGTCCCCGTCAACTTAGTAGGCCCACAAGTCAGCCTCCCACCAAGGTGGGTCCCAGCTAGCCGAGGGAGTATTCATTTTTTTGTGCGTAATAAGGAGGCACTTCCGGTGGGTCCGAGCTGACAGCGGGGGAACGTTTTTTTCATGGAATATGGTGGCCCATCCAGTGGGTCCTAGCAGTCAGGGGGAAACAATTTTTTTCACAAAATACTGGTAGCCCGTCCGGTGGGTCCCTGCTGTCAGGTGGAGGAATAATTATTTTGCACATAATAAGGGGGCACTTCCTTGCTGCGGCCGGTGGACCCAGCTGTCAGCCTCTCCATGTACAGTCCACGTCCGATGGAAGCCATTCCTTGACCACGTTGACCACGCGGACCGAGCGCACCAGGGCGGTGGACGACGGCGAGGCCTAGGAAGGGGACGAAGCAGAGCCGGGGAAGACGCGGCAGTGGATGCCCAGGCGTAGAGGAGTACGAGGGCACTGGTTCGCTGCGGTTATGAGGCTGCCGTCGCCGTAGAGTAACAGGGGGTGTGGGTGAGTTAGAGGGATGGCCTGGCCAGCAGTGGGAGTAGTAGGGGCGGTGAGCCTCCGCGCATCGCGGCCGGCCACGGGAGGCAGGAGCACGAGGCACGACCGGCGCTGGTTTGGGCGGCTGGAGCAAGAAGACCAGAGGTTGAAGAAGCAGTACGGCCGTTGGATGGACATCGTACGGTCACTGGAGCTAGAATCGTGATTATTGACTAAGTTGACAAAGCCCTCCGTCCCCGTCAACTTAGTACGCCTCACAAGTCAGCCTGCCACTATACTGGGTCCCAGCTAACAGGGGGAGTATTCTTTTTTGTGCGTAATAAGGAGGCACTTCCTTGCGTGCGAAGATATAGCAGGTGGGTCCGAGCTGTCAGCGGCGGTAACGTTTTTTTCACGAAATACAGAGGCCCTTTCGGTGGGTCCCTGATGTCAGGTGGAGGAATCATTATTTTGCGCGTAATAAGGAGGCATTTCCTTGCGTGCGGCCATGGACCCAACTGTCGGCCTCTCCACGTACAGTCCACTTCAGATGCATGTCGGTCGTTGACCACATTGACCAGGCCGCGCCAAGAGCACTAGGGCGGTGGACGATGGAAAGGCCTAGGAAGGGAACGACACGGAGGCAGGGAAGACTCGCAGTTGTTTCCCACGCGGAGGGGAGTACGACTGTACGAGGGTTTACTGCTTCGTCTGCCGTCGCCGGAGAATGACAGCTGGTGTGGGTGAGTAGAGGGATGGCTAGGCCAGCGATGGGAGTACGGTGGGGCGGTGAGGCCTGCGCGGCAGCAGAGCCAGCCGCGGGGAGGAGGGAGCAGGCAGTCCCGCCGGCGCCTGTTTGAGCGGCTTGAGCAGGAAGAGCAGAGATTGAAGAAGCACGACGGCCGTTGGATGGACATCCAACAGTCACTACTTGTGCATCAACCTTTTTTTAGGAAAGCCTCAAATGTGTGGAAAACAGCATACAACCCATCTGCCATTATTTCTTTTTGTTAGCCCATATTGTTTTTGTTAGCATTACAGCCCAAATTGTGGCCACGGTTAAAAAATTATACGAAATTTTGCATATTTCGTTGCGGTCCGAACTGTCTTTAATCCCGAAATTTCGACTCACATTCAAACTGATTTTAAAAATAAATGTATATCAATATAAAATCCAACAAATTCTCCACGCATAAAAATTAATGTAATTTAAAATCTTGAAATGAAAAAAAGATATTTGAAACTAATTGCCGGTTTGATGTGTTTTAAAAATGTACAACCCATTTCTCATTACTGATGGGCCATTTTCTTAGCTAGCCGAATGAAAGCTCTCCTCATCTTGAAAATTTTACAGCCAAACAGGCATGACAAAGCGACTTGGCAAATCACAAAAAACTGGGCTGTGGCCATGGATCCAGCTGTCAGCCTCTCCATGTACAGTACTCTTCCGATGGAAGTCGTTCCTTGACCACGTTGACCACGCCGCGCGGAGAGCACCACGGCGGTGGACGACGGCGAGGCCTAGGAAGGGGACGACGCGGAGCCGGGGAAGACGCGGCAGTGGAAGCCAGCGCGGAGAGGAGTACGAGGGTTCACTAGTTTGGCTGCAGTGTGAGGCTACCGTCGCCGCAGGGCCTGGCCAGCGGTGGGCAATAGTAGGGGGTGGTGAGGCCTCGCGGCAGCACAGCCGCCACGGGAGGCAGGAGCATGCGGCACGACCGCGCTGCTTGGGCGGCTGGAGCAAGAAGCCAGAGGTTGAAGAAGCACTACCGCCGTTGGATGGCAATCGTACGGTCACTGGGCTAGAATCGTTCATATTGACTAAGTTGACAAAGCCCTCTGTCCCGTCAACTTTGTTGGCCCACAAGTCATCCTCCCACTATGGTGGTCCCAGCTAGCAGGGGGGTATTCATTTTTTTGTGCGTAATAAGGAGGCACTTCCTTGCGTGCGAAGATATAGCTGGTGGGTCCGACATGTCAGCGGGGGAACGTTTTTTTGTGAAATATAGAGGCCCTTCCGGTGGGTCCCAGCTGTCAGGTCCTCGCAAAAAAGGGAGAGAATATCAAAGACTTGGGAAGGCATATAGAACAAGCAAGTGTACCAGTAAAGAGACGTTGCCGAGTTTTAGAAAAAAGAAAGACGTGCTCCTGTAGCTGGTTCGAATCCAAACCTAGACTATGACTATATATGGAGCTATGCTACTCTGCAAGTAATGAAACTGACATATGCAATGTTCGCTTCTCCTCTTCTCTACTTACTGTGCCTAGCATCAGAAGCTCTGGCCGTAGCAACAATGTCCGCTGGCTGCTCGTCCACCTGCTCTTCAGCAGGCAACAACCAGATATGCGCCATGTTGCAACTCGTACCATCGCTTGTGGGTCTCATCACACCCTCACCGGCACGCGCACCGCAGCCGATTGCTCATCGCAACCCGCTGCCGTTGGTGTGGTGCCACTGCTGCAAATCACGCAGAGTCATCCGTCGCGTCTCAACCACAATCCGCAACCCTGGCCGAGTCTTCTACAAATGCCCGAATCATGGGGTAATAATATGTTTAAGTGTTGTTCTGCTGCTTTTAGTTGCTGATTTTTTAATAGTTTGGTTGATGATCTACCAATTTGATTCATGCAGAAAAGGGAAGATTCGTGTGATTTGTATTTCTGGGAAGTTGCTGATGTGGGGGGAATGCAACTATGCTGATTATTTGGTTAGCTGAGGAATCCCAATACCAGCAGGTTGGGGTGTTGGACAAGTAACTGAAGGAACGACAGAAGAGGAAGATGTAGAGCAGAAGGTTAAAGATGCAGTTCCTCTGATCATGGCCAAGCAATAGCTGCTGAACGGCCTTGACAGTAATGAGGAGATGAAAGAGCTTGTGAAGATAATGGGCAAAATCGATGTGCTCTGTAGGATGATTGTCTCTTTATTTGCAGTGTATGTAGCACTCATGATGTATTCAGTGGCTATGACACGAGGACTTTGCTGAAACTAGTAATGAATGAAACCTGTGTAGCAGGCTGGGCGTAGTGTTTTGAACATCTAATTATTTCTATTAACGGAAATCAGGGGGGTATCCCCTTTTGCTCATATAAATAAATAAATAGCAGAGGCCCTGTCGGGTCAGCTTTGTTCTCATTCGAATACATTGAGAAAATTGCAGTCCAACAGCAAACTATGTCATCAAATTCAAGTTTCACAGCCAAATATGAGTACAACTAAACAACAATGTCATCATGTTTTAGTTGTCATACAATCATCAAACACAAATCAGCATACATAACAAGTGATGTTCTCACAGCAAAACACTAAACAACATGTTCATCAGGTTTCAGTTGTCATAGCAAACACAATTTCACATAGTAGATAAAAAATGTCTTCTGACAGGCAAATATGACAAAAGCAACGTAATCATCATCCGCAGCAGCAGCGTCAACATCTTCGCCATGTGTATCAGTCTGAATCGTAATTCCCCACGGTGTCATCCTCTTCTTCGTCCTCAACGTCCTCGAACGTTGGCTTCTTCTTGATCAACTCTTGTATGTCCATAGCACGACAGGCATTCTTTTTGCCGGCGTCATTGACGTGATGGTTCTCAATGATATTAGGAACATCTGTGTTATCTTGTACATCATGAGCAGTGTAAGCATCATCTTGTTATGCAACTTCATTAAATGAATTCCTCTGCTCAAACCATTGCAATACTCTCTAGTGATCGCCACGTGCAAATGTGTTTTCCAAGAAAAATATCTGTTTTTCTTGATTGGCCAAAATAAAAGGCTCGTTGGTCTGGTACGCCGCCTTGACATTGATGGATTTGAAATAATCATCAGCTCTGGGTTTTGCGATCCTGGAAAACAGGTTATACCAACGACAGCACAACAGAACCACACCACACACCGATGATCCTCTAAACTGGAGATATACTTCAACTGAACAATGTCTGTTATGTTAGCATACATTTCAGTTGTCTCTTTGTCATACGTATCCGTGCTCATTGATGGCACTGTTTTGTGTCTTCCTGCCTTCGTCTCGTGCAAGGGTGTTGTAGCGCACATCTCCAACAACGCAAGATTCATAATGTCTTACCCGAGTATCAGGACCCATTGCTAGTGAGTAAAGGGCATCATCAACTGCCTGCCCATCTCCCGCATCTTCTTAACCTATGGTTAGAAAATAGACAAGCTGATCATCTTATGTACTCAATATATTAAAAAAACTGACAGTGCTTCAAAAGCTTACATGGTTCTTGAACCATTTCGCAAATCCTGCCATAAACAGTTTGTCAATGTTTCTTGGATTTTGCGGCAGTAACTCCTCTTTGTAGATGCTGCCAAACATAGTGATCGCGTCAAACATCTAAATATATAAGAATGTGCTGCAAGTTTGGTAGATTACGATGTATAAGCGCAGTACTGCACTTACTTGATATAAGGTAGTATCTCAGGATAGTTATTCAACACATACCAAACCATTTTGTCCAAATCTTTAGGTTTGTCCTCTTGTCGACTCTTCCCTGTTACTCGAATAGAATAATCGAAAACATTGACCCCGTGATTGTCTTCACCCACCTCTTTGCTAAGCTGATCAGCTGTTTCAATGTATTTTGAGAAGAATGTCAACGCTTCTGTAGCAATGTAGGTCTCTGCAATGGAACCCTCGGGTCTTGCTCTGTTCCTAACATAGCCCTTGAAAGTGCCTAGCCGCCTTTCAATAGGGTACATCCAGCCATACTGTACTGGACCTCTAAGTAGTGCCTCATCAGGTAGATGAATAGCCAAATGCACCATCACATCAAAGAAGGCTGGAGGATATATCTTCTCAAGGTCGCATAGGATAGTTGGTATCTTGTCTCTAAGACGCTCCAAAGCATCTATCCGGATATTCCTACTGCAGAGTTCCCTGAAGAATTGTCCCAACTCTGCAACTGCTCTGTATAAGTCAGGGCGGCCCAATCCTCTAAGGATAACAGGTAAAACCCTTTGAAGTAGGACGTGGCAGTCATGACTTTTCAACCCTTGTACCTTGTTTCCATCTGCACTGACTCTCCTTTCAGGGTTGGAAGCAAATCCATGTGGGAATCTCACACGTGACAGGACCACGCAGAATTCTTTTCTTTTTACCTTGTCCAAGACGTACACAGCTGGTGCCATATCCCGTGGTTTACCTTCATCTTGCACCTGCAAATCCTGTCTGATACCCAGGTGTGTCAAATCAATCCTAGATTTTAAGGTATCTTTCGTCTTGCCTTCAATATTAACAAGTGTGCCGATAATGCTGTCACATATATTTTTCTTGATGTGCATCACATCAAGATTATGCCGCAGATCCAAATCTTTCCAATACTCCAAGTCCCACAAAGTGGACCTGCAGGTAAACAATAATCTCTCTTCTACCCTACCATGCTTCCTTTTCCCGCTACCATTATAAGGATGGTTTCCTAGTGTAATATGCCTACCTTCTCTAATTCCACTTGCAACTCATCGCGGTGAGCTCTTTGGCATCACGGTTATTCATGCTTTGCATTGAAACATGTCATTCAGTATAT
>NC_053024.1:675784233-675797281 GCF_003073215.2 Triticum urartu
GACCGGAGGGAGTACATAAGTACTCCAGCTGAGGATTGATGCCCGGGACGAAATGTGTCACAGCCGCTGGATGAAAATTCGATGGTGCGGGAGTACGGATCGGAGCACAGCAGCGGAGCAGGCAAACCGCGTCCAATCGGGTGTGTCTGTGGTAGAAAGTTGATGGTCGCCGCAGTTCAGCTGGCCCGCATGTCATGCACACAAAGGCAGAGGAGCGGTGGGGCCGAGAGGGATGAGGGGCACGTCGGGGGGATGAGGATCCCCTGACGCGAACAATCCTACCATTCTGTCACTGACATGTGGGACCCATAAGCGTGGGTCCCACCTGTCAGCGAAGGAAAGGCAGGGCAAGGCAGTGATAGCCACGTCAGAGGATCCATGTCCACGTCGGGGGACGTCGTGCCGTGGGTTGGAGCGGCGTCGTGGGAATCGCGTGTGGGTGTGGCAGTGGTAGAAACAAGAAACGTGATGGTCGCCGTGGTTCAACTTCCATGGACAAGCTGTCATGTCTGCTGACACATGTATATCAAAACTAGAGTGTTTATATTTCAAGCACGTGAACAAGTATTATTCTACTACTTTGGATCCATTGCAACGCACGGGCCAGCACATTGGTAGTAGTAGTGTCCATCTCTATCTCTAGAGGCCTTCCCTCGTTCATCCTTTTCTCTCACAAGATAAACTACTCATACAAATGCATCTTGATGTTCCGTGGAACGCACGAGGATGTTTCCTTGGGGGTCTCTCCAGCGCGGCGTGGCCGTAGTTGCAAGTTGACGCCCCTTGAGATGCCGACGTTGAGGGGCACTCGGATTTCCTCCGATGAGCAGGTAAGATGAGTTTGATCACGTAGTAAATGCATTCTAAAGACTACTTCCGTGTCCATTTCCTAATTCTCCCCCTGCCCACTGTTTCACAGGTTAGGCTCGGTGCGAGTGGAGATTGGCTTGCATATGTACGGAGGGTACCAACATCAATTTGCACAACATTTACAACGGTGACACCGTTCCCGTAGAACCTTTGTCCAACATTGGGATCAGCCATGCAACGGGCCACCGCATGAATTGGTACGATGGAACCACGGTGAGATTGAATAAGATAGCACGAACCTTGCACATGGCGGTCAAAGGCGGACCATGCTGTCTGCGGCCGATTTGTTGCCGTACGAGTAGGAAGACGTTGTGCTCCTTTCTAACCGCATCTTCGCGGTGACAAACCAGGGGACTTATTTTGTATGGGACACATCCTACGATATACTCCCTCTCTCCCAGTTTATTTGTTTTGAATCTTTTCGTTTTATAAGTTTCAAATTCAAATTTAGAGCTCCCCATCACATGTTGAGATTACAATGTCCATTAAATCGTTGCGTGCATGTATAGTAAAGAAACAAATCTCGAGTTTGGCACGAGTTCGTGCTGCGGGAGCACCACAAGCCCTGGCAGGAGTTACATTTCCCTCTCAGGGCCGTCGGGACTGAGCTTCAGCGCCTTACTACACCTACCTTTGAGTCAATAACATGTGGACCCGATAGGTGACTGGTCCACATGTAATGCTCCCGTAGGCAGAGGGGCAGTGGGGCCAAGAGGGGTGAGCCGCAGGTCGGGGGACGTGTGGTTTCATGGGTTCGAGCGGCGTCGTGGGAATCGCGGGTGGCTGTGGTAGAAACTTGATGCTCGCCGCATTTTAGGTGGCCCACATGTCATGCACACAAGCTGTCATGTCTACGGACACATGCACTGCATACCGATCACTGGAAGGAGTAGCAGAGAAAGCTATATATGCGGATAAATAGTTCCTTATAGTCAAGCGGACCCACGCTACTACTCTGTTCCAAAGACATGCACACCATCGAAATAGTCCATCTATATCAATATACACCGAGAGGGAATAATTTTTTTACAAGAGAGGAAATAGTTCATCCATCCATAATGCCCTCCTGCTGGTGCAGCCTCTTCTTCTTCTTCTTCTTTTCTCTGTGGGAGACGGCTTCGCAACAAGCTCTTTGGACCTTGCAGCTATCTCGAAACTCACACGGGCATCGAGGGCAGCATATTTTATCCGCTCGTACGTCAAGGGATAATTCTCCCATCCAGACGACCTTAATGCCACCGTCTCGTCACCCTTCTGAAGATTTGTACCGAGCACAAAATTTGCTACGTCGAATAGGGATGGTGTCTGTTTATCACAATCTTCTACAGGAATTTTGATTCTGGTTTGTAGGTCAGCGATGCTTTTCAAATCAAGGTTGTACGGCTTCAGCTTCTGTTTGTCCCCTTCGATGGCTGCCCCACAGAAGTATACGTCCTCCCGAGACAAGAAATCGTGAAGCTCACGTGGTATGGAGGGCGAGTGTATGATGTGGTACACCAAAACATCATCTTCGTGGCACAGCTGAAGGACGGCGGCGCACTGGATCTTCCCAGGGGCACGCTCCGTGTACTCTGCGTCGAGACCGATGACCCTCGTCTCTACCTTTTCGAGGGAGTTGGATACATTGTTGATCCACTGCCGAACAACCCTTGGGTGGACGGTGACGGTGGCAACTATGCGCATCGAGCCTTCGACGAGGACATGTTGGACGCTAAAAACCTGCATCTCGATCTCTTCGCCATTTGGAACCGCTGGAACGGAGGGCTATGGTTTGGAGA
Organism: Triticum urartu; assembly: GCF_003073215.2. Lineage (NCBI taxonomy): Eukaryota > Viridiplantae > Streptophyta > Magnoliopsida > Poales > Poaceae > Triticum > Triticum urartu. The sequence continues at coordinate 675,786,882 of NC_053024.1, forward strand.
ATTAGGATTAGATGGCTAGTCTAACTGAAGTAGTAGATGATTATTTAAAGAGGTTAAAACAATGTGAACGCAGTGGGGTTTGGATGCAAATGAAGACGAAGGGGAGGTGAAGAAGCCGAGGAGAATCGGTTCCCGATGGAGAAGTAAATGGGAGAAGTGGCGTGCAGGCAGTTGATTAGACGGCTAGGTAGACTAAACGAAAAGGCTATGCGGGTAGACTGATGAGTCGTACCTGTTCGTGTACGTGCCCATCCTTCCTGATAGGTGGGACCTATGCATGCAAACAGATAAAAAAATGTCCTGGATACAGAACATGGATAACACTGTATATTTAGTGTAGAATCTTTTTAGTACTTTGAATTTTGGCCACTACTTCTGCTGTTTAGTAACTTTTCTGAATTTTGGCCACTACTACAGTAAGTTCAAGTGAGTAACTATAGTAACTTCAAGTGAGTAACTCCATTTCTGATTTTTTTACATAAAACTAACCATGATATTTGTTCCTCTGTTCTGGTCATAATTATAATCTGATTGCTGAACCCTTAATCATTCTCATAATGTTTACATGATGCACAATTATACTGCCGTCAAAACTACTCCATACACACACTGTCGAAACTGACAAGATGGTGGTGGAGGTGGGAATAAATGTTCAGTATTGGTGCATTTTCTGTGCTTACAAAATTCAGATTGAATTTCACTACCAAAAGAAAAGAAGTGGAGATTAAATGTTGCTTTCCACTTACTTCACCTATGTGTAACTCTTTTGGTGCATTTTCTGCAGAACCTATGTGTAGCTGCAGCATACAGGCCAGTTCATCAACTGCTCGAAGAAGAAAAGAAGGTGGCATTTCCTTGCCTTTAGCATACAGGCCAGTTCACTTAATGTCCTCTGGTGCTATATTTCTGAGAACATCCAAGTTTTTACTTATCACTTTGCTAGCATTCACAAGTCTATTGAAGCGTGCATGTCTTTGTGAATCTTGTGTCTACTCCAAGTAGATGGTGTGTAGCCTGGCAAAGGATATTAGTACTTGGTGCATTCTAAGTTTAAAACCACTCTAGATTTACAAGTGTTTACTGAAGATGACAAGTGTTTATTCAGTTCTAAATTTGAAGTAACTAGTAGACGAACAATATTCATCTTTTTCTGTATAAAGAAGAATAAACCTAGCTAATTCAAATAATTCCAATTTTAGGGACATGTTTTTATCAACTCTTAGTTAAGGGGTTGTGGCAGTTTTCAGTTTTCAGTTTTGTGCTGCTTGAATTGATTCTACAGGAATATTTAGGGAAGAGTCATGGCTATGCTTAGCTCTCTGTAAAATGAATGACTGAAATTGGACAATTGGAAACTTTAGGTATGTTTGCAATTGGACAAATGGTGTATAAATCCAAATAAAGCAAATAAATTCAAATGATTCAAATAAATCCAAATAAACATGGTTGATCTTCATTTTGCATAAACCTGGTTGAGTATTACAGAGTAATTGACAACAAATTGACCTGGTTGGAATTCATACAGCAACAGTAACAGTTAACTGAACTTCTTTTGCGTGCATTTATCACTCCAGAAAACTTTCAGTAACAAGTGAGCAGCCTCTGCATTTTCTCAGTGAACTTTTGAGTGCATTTATCACTTGTTGGAGTATGCTACAGCTTCTGCAAATCACAAACTCCTTTAGTTTACATCTCAGTTTTAGCAAACACTACAGTTTCAGTAAAGGAGTCATAACTGAATTACAGGCACTGTAGTTTCTCTACAGTATTGGAACACTGAACATTTTCAGTTAACTGTAGCAAGAAAAACTTCCAAAAACTAGCAGATCTCCAAGAATGCCAAGAGTATTACTCAATGAATTTGATGGCATCAAACTAAATTTTCACTATAATCTGTTCATCATTTAGCAGCAGTGTACAACCTTTGTCCTGGATTATTTCTCTAGCTTTGTATCCCCTGACTGAATTTTCTCCGCCTGTACTGAGAACAGCAAATTCAGACTCACAGCAACAAATTGAATAGCAGCAGTAGCAGAGGCGGGCGGGGCAGACTCACCAGCACAGCGGGAGTGGCAGCAGAGGCGAGGCAGGGGAAAAGGCAAAAGCAGCATCAGAGGTCCACGGCGCCGGCGTCGTCCACCAGTAGCAGCATGAGAGGCGGGAGTGGCCGGAATTGTCCACGGCGCCGGCGGCCGAAGCGGACGAAATCGGAGGCGCAGGGTGGGCGGCGAAGGTGGGCGAACATGGGCGGCGACCTTCAACGGGCGGCGGCGTAGCTCGAGGAGGGCGCCGGCGCAGGTCGCCTTCACGGCGGGCGGTGCAGGTGGTAAGCCGGCACATGTGCAAGCGGGCGGCGGCGCTGTTGTTGGTCACGGGCTGGGCCACGGTTCTGGTGTTGGTCGCGGTGCAGATCTAGGCGGGCGGCGACGCAGGTGGGTAGCCGGCGATGGCTGCAAGGCGCGGGCGACGGGGGAGGAGGAAGGAAGGAGATGGACTTCTTTGTGACGTGTTTAAAACTCTATGGGTTTTTTGCAAAAAACAAATACACTGCCCTGTGGACAACTTTTCCCGGACGGAGGGAGTACTAGTTAAATCAGAGCTATGGGTGTGAAGCACTGATATGCCAGTACATTTGATTGTGACATGTTCTAATTTTGTACCTGAACTTTTTTTAGAAAGGGTTGTACGTCAACTTAATGTGCTAGCAGAACTTATTGTGTTGTCTGTCTGTTTTCTTTGCACAACATTCAAGATATTTCCCCGTCATTGATAAAGACGATGAACCGTTATGTACGACTTCGTTGGTTTCAACATAGCCCCTTCCCGGTAGATCTCTCTCTGTTTTATCCTGATTGTGCCGCCTGCGTGAAATTTTTGTATGCAAGTTCAGTGTGCTATGATGTTCTATATGATTGTGTCAACTATATAAGTTTTTACTGAGCATCAGCAATGCATATGGCTGAAAGATGTATTTACGAGCATCGACCGATGGGTCTCTCTCTCTCTCTCTCTTATACTATATCACACACACACACACGCAGACGCACAAGTGACCGTTGAATTATTTATTTGCTCGTGACAGCTTTTAATTAGGTTCCACTGTAATCTAACTTTTTTCTTAAGTTATTAATTGAGCTCAGTGACTTCAAAAAGTTGTACAGAAGCCTTGTTTGGGCCTTTCCGGCGTCGCTGAATGTGGGCTGAGTAACCATGTTAGGTTGTACTGTACTACACAGCTTTTTTTCAACATCAGCAATGCAACTGGGCCGACAGTTGTACACAATATCCGGGTCAACTTGTTATTCTCCGCCCCGCTGGGCTGCAAACTTTCCTAGGAGGTATGCATTAGGCTTAACAAGAAAATGGACTTTAAGAAATAATAAATGGGATGTAATTATAATAACTGGACAGTTACTATGCACCAAACACGTAATTAGTTTGAAAAACATATTATTTTTGGAATTTGAAAATTTTAATTTCATTACTTGTTGCGCGCGTAATATTTCGTTGGATTTTAACGTAATACAACTTTATTTTGAAATTATATTTGACCTGACTAGAAATTTCGGATAAAAATATTTCGGATCCCATCAAAATGTGGGAATTTTTTTAATTCTGTTTTGAGCGGTTGTTTGAAATTATTAATCGTTGTCCTAGCTAGAAGTTGGGTTGTACTTTTAACAAACTGTAAATGGGCTGTAGTAAATTCCATTAGAATTAAAAAATGGGATGTACATTCTTACAAATCGCAAATGGGCTATATGTTCTCTGCCAAATCCGAGCTGTGGGCCTACTAAGTTGACGCGTACCAAGGGCTTTGTCAACTTAGTCAATATAAACGATTCTAGCTGAGTGATCGTACGATGTCCATCCAACGGCCGTAGTGCTTCTTCAACCTCTGGTCTTCTTGCTCCAGCCGCCCAAAGCAGCGCCGGTCGTGTCGCGTGCTCCTGCCTCCGTGGCCGGCTGTGATGCCGCGGAGGCCTCACCGCCCCGTACTACTCCCACCGCTGGCCAGGCCATCCCTCTACTCACCCACCCCCTGTTATTCTGCGGCGACGGCAGCCTCACACCGCAGCCGAACCAGTGAACCCTCGTACTCCTCTCCACGCGGCTTCCACTGCTGCGTCTTCCCCGGCTCCGCGTCGTCCCCTTCCTAGGCCTCGCCGTCGTCCAGACCACCGCCCTGGTGCTCTCGGCGCGGCGTGGTCAACGTGGTCAACGAGCCGACTTCCATCGGAAGAGTACTGTACGTGGAGAGGCTGACAGCTGGGTCCAGGCGGCCGCAAGGAAGTGCCTCCTTATTACGCGCAAAATAATTATTCCTCCACCTGAACAGCAGGGACCCACCGGACGGGCCACCTTATTTCGTGAAAAAAACGTTTCCCCCTGACTGTTGGGACCCACCAGACGGGCCAGCGTATTTTGACAAAAAAAATGTTCCCCCGCTGTCAGCTCAGACCCACCGGAAGTGCCTCCTTATTACGCACAAAAAATGAATACTCCCCCTGCTAGCTGGGACCCACCATGGTGGCCTACTAAGTTGACTGGGACGGGGGCCTTTGTCAACTTAGTCAATATGAACGATTCTAGCTCCAGTGACCGTACGATGTCGATCCAACGGCCGTAGTGCTTCTTCAACCTCCGGTCTTCTTGCTCCAGCCGCCCAAAGCAGCGTCGGTATGCTCCTGCCTCCCGTGCGCGGAGGCCTCACCGCCCCTACTATTCCCACCGCTGGCCAGGCCCTGCGGCGACGGCAGCCTCCACACCGCAGCCCGAACCAGTGAACCCTCGTACTCCTCTCCGCGCGGGCTTCCACTGCCGCGTCTTCCCCGGCTCCCGTCGTCCCCTTCCTAGGCCTCGCCGTCGTCCACCGCCCTGGTGCTCTCGGCACAGCGTGGTCAACATGGTCAAGGAACGACTTCCATCGGACGTGGACTCTACGTGGAGAGGCTGACAGCTGGGTCCATGGCCGCAGCAAGGAAGTGCCTCCTTATTACGCGAAAAATAATGATTCCTCCACCTGACAGCTGGGACCAACCGGACGGGCCACTGTATTTCATGAAAAAAATGTTCCCCTGACTGCTGGGACCCACCAGCTACATCTTCGCACGCAAGGAAGTGCGTCCAGGCAAAAAAAACGATTCACCCTGAAAGTGCGTTATGTCAACTAGAGGGGGGGTGAATAGGCGATTTTTATGAAAGTCTTCAAAACGTGGAAGTTATGAAGACAAACAGTAGAGATATGCCTATTACTATGCAGCGGAAGTTAGACTACACTAGGCAAGCCATGGTCAAGTATCAACAGAGTGAAAGCACAGTGACAAATAGCAGTAGTGTAATTAGGATCAGGTAGGAAGATACTATGAAGCCAAATAGATCATACACTCACGTTGTGAAGACAAAAGATAGAACAGACACGCAATGACTTCACAATGAGTGATCAGTAAGTAAAAGGAAGTGAAGATGAAACCAGTGACTCGTTGAAGACAATGATGTGTTGGACCAGTTCCAGTTGCTGTGACAACTGTACGTCTGGTTGGAGCGGCTAGGTATCTAAACCTTAGGACACACAGTCCCGGACACCCAGTCCTGAACACGCAGCTCAGGACACCAAGTCCTCACCGTATTCTCCTTGAGCTAAGGTCACATAGTCCTCGCCCAATCACTCTGGTAAGTCTTCAAGGTAGACTCCCAAACCTTCACAGACTTCGTTCACTGGCAATCCACAATGTCTCTTGGATGCTCTGAACGCGACGCCTAACCGTCTGGAGGATGCACAGTCCTCAAGTGTAATAAGTCTTCAGATCACTCAGACAAGAAGACTTAAGTGATGCCCAATTTACTCTGGCTCTGGGTGGTTAGGGCTTTCTCCTCGCTAGGAATTTTCTCTCAAAGGCTTCGAGGTGGGTTGCTCTCAAACGACAAAAGCCGTGCCTTGAAATCTGAGCAGCCAACCGTTTATGGTTGTAGGGGGTGGGCTATTTATAGCCACTTGGCAACCCGACCTGATTTGTCCGAAATGACCCTGGGTCACTAAGGAACTGACACGTGTCTCAACGGTCAGATTTCAAACTCTCATGGCAACTTTACTTGGGCTACAAGCAAAGCTGACTTGTCCGGCTCTGGACAAGATTCGCTCTCATTGCCTTCACTTGAAGACATAGGTTTTTGGTTTAGGCATCACTTCAGTCATTCTGACTGGTTCTCCTGGACCCCACTTAACAGTACGGTGGTTCCTATGACTCAACACAAAAGAAAAAGAACTATGAAAGATCTAAGTCTTCGAGCTCCATAGGCTTCATAACGTGTCTTCTTTTGTCATAGTCTTCAATGTGAATATCTTCATATACCACCTTTGACTTCAATGTCTTCATACATTTTTAGGGGTCATCTCTGGTAGTAAAACCGAATCAATGAGGGACTTCTACCTGTGTTATCCTGCAATTCTCACAAACACATTAGTCCCTCAACTAGGTTTGTCGTCAATACTCCAAAACCAACTAGGGGTGGCACTAGATGCACCTTACAATCTCCCCCTTTTTGGTGCTTGATGACAAACTAGTTGAAGTTTTCAACGGGGAATATAGTCTGTGAAATTGTAAAGGATAAGGAATTGTCTTCATAAGTTGCAGGGCTCCCCCTGAAGATGTGCATATAAGTTAATTTGCTTTTGGAATCCAAATGCACATGGCAGGTTGTACTTGTGGAGATCCACTTCAGCTTATGATGACAATCCACTATGCATGTGAAAGTATATGAAGATAATGACATGCATAATGGAAAATGGACGTCTGCAAAATGAGATAAGTGCGGAATTTATCTTCGCAAAACAGGGTGGGAAACAAGTAGCAGACGACCATCTGGTTTAGGTGTTACAACTCATAAGAACCAAATGTAGCAAAAAAACGAGAGTTGTAAGCACGAAGCAAAATATAAGGCACCCGCCCATATGAACCCGCTGAAGATTATCAATCTCATATGCTTCTCCCCTTTTGTCAATAATGACCAAAAAGGTTTGAAGACATAGAGTCTCTACTCGTTCCCATGAGGAGTAGTGAAGTAGCAGGGATGTTGATGTTGTTTGGCGGTGCAGAAGAGCTTGGAGGTGCTGAAGCAGTGGTGGTGAAGTAGCATCGTCTTCTTCCTCAATAATTCTGGCAGTGACTGTGGCAGCAGAGGAAGAAACTCAGAGTCTTCAAGAGATGGAGTCCCCAGCAGCACAGCTCTTCGAGGAGGTGTGGAGTCAAACTTGAATCTCTCAGTGAAGCCATCCTCTTGAAGATCAGCTTCAGAAAGCATCATCGTTAGCCCTTTCTATGTGCGGCGACAGGTTTCATGGGCAACGAAAGCGTTCTTGGTGGCAAGATTTCGGATGCGATTTACATCCACCAAGAGGCTTTTCATCCGTCTCTTCAACCAGTCATGATGCCTATCCTGCTTTTGATGAAGGGCCACAAGAAGCTCTCGGTCGTTGAGAACATGAGTGCGCTTCTTGGGTCTTGAAGCAGTTGCACTGTCAGTGGCTTCAGTTGAAGCAGGGTGTGGTGCACGTGTAGTGCCAGCCAAAGGATACACCCTGGAGATGGCTTCAACACCTTCAACGTTTTGAGTGAAGCTCTGGTGTTCTGCATTCTGAAGACTCAGAGGTTTCTTGGCAGGTTCAGGATAGATGGCTTGAGCAGAGGTATCCACATCAGGCAAGAAGATCCGATGGTTGCGGGCTGAGGGCTGATACGAGATGGCAGAGTGAAGTTTGATCAGCCTCATTACCCAAGGAGCATAGAACTTTAAACCAAACAGATCTGAGCCTGATGCAGCTAGTTGGCGTATGAAGAAATCCTGTGTGTTGAAGCATTTGCCATGAAGGATACAAGAATATCAGAGTCTTCATTGCACCCTCGATCTTGGCATTTGGAGAGTGTCCTTTAATGGGCCAGAGAGTCCGCGGGATGATGTGATAGATGGTCCTGGGCAGGTACTCAAGGTCTTCAACGAAGAACTCTGTGGGATAAGGAGCATCGTGGGGCAATGGCTTCATCATGGAGAGCATCTGACTCATATTCGGTTCAGGCCTCTGAAATATTCTCTCAATAGCTTCAATGTGTAGCCGACAGCCTTGCTCGAAGAATTCGCCTGGAGTGGGCGGGCCAGTGAGCTCAATGATATCAAATGCATTGGCTTCATGATGAACGTTGCCGGTCATCCACTCCAGGACCCAAGTCTTCGGATCTCTGTTGTATCCTTTGATGTGCAGTGTGGCATAGAATTGCAGCAGGAGCTCTTCGTTCCAATGCTCTTCATCAGTAATGAACTGTAGCAGACCCACTTGTTTGAAGGAATCCAACGCTTCCTCTAGACAGGGCAGACCAGCAATAGCTTCAACATCAAGGCGCTTGTGCGGGAAAATGCGACCTTGGTTGTACAGTATGCAAGAGTAGTAGCTGCGCTGAGGATAGCTCCAGAACCTATCTGATGAAATCCGTTCCCTTGAATAGGGGTTCTTGGAGCTATTGAAGAAAGTATTATATGCCCTGAAGCCATTGATGTTGAAGGAGCCAGGTGCTGATGCAGGACCTGGAAACCTTGGCAGTCTGGGGATTGGCTTCTGGACCTAAGGCCTGTGCTCAACATGATAGTTGAATTGGGGACCTGCAACAGAAGTTGTGGGTTCAGTGGCTTCGTTGTCTTCTGAAGCTTTTGCTGGGGAGGGCTCCACATTAGCTTCGTTGTTGGTTGTGGCAGCCTCAAGATTTTCATCCTCCGCTTAACTAGCTGGAGGGTCGGTCACAAGCACGTTCTCCTGGAGAACTGCTTCTTGGTGGAGCAGAGGAGTGGGCTCTTGTGGTGCTTCTTCTGCGGCTGATGCAGCCGGAATGTCTTCAGCATAGACTTGAGGCCTTGGACCTTTGAGAAGCCTGCGGAACGCAGACGACGCCTGTGGGGTTGGAGTGGGTTGGGCCTCAAAGTCTTCTTCCTCTTGAGGGCGATCCGCCCATGAAACATCCTGTGCAATTGGCGTCAGTGGATGACCAATGCTGATGAGTTCGCTGTGTTCTAATGGAGGAAGGGCTGCATCATCTTCTACATTGTCATGATGACCAATGTCTTCAGCAGCGATGGGATCAGCTGCTAGAATGTCTTCAGCTTCAGGAGCCTCTGTGGAAGCAGGCTCATGAACTGTCAGTTGACGTTCTGCGTCAGGGTGAACCATAGAAATAGGTTCAACTATCAAGGGCTCTGTGGGAGCAGCCCGAGATTTCTTGGTCTTTCTCTTTTTCTTGCTGGGGGCAGTAGGAGAGGCTTCAGAGCTCTTCCTCTTCCTGGCTTCAGCCTCAGCAGTTCTTGTCTTCTTGAGCTCTGAAGCTGTTGACCGGCTTTTTGGCTTTGAGCCAGTCGTTGCAGTTGGGAAGACAAGCGGAACTGCTTCCTGCCTTGGTGCCTCTGGTTCAGCTGGAACAGTCTTCTTCTTTTTCTTTGCGGCCATCTTGGGGTCGATGCCAGGACGCCCAAGTGCCTTGCGCTTCTCAGCCTCATTGTAGGCTTGCACACATCTGTCAGCCAGAGACTTCATCCACTCACGTGAACCCTGAGCTTCTGCATGCTTCTTCAGAAAGTTTTCCTTTAGCTCATGCAACATGATCTTGAAGCTCTTCACTTCTTGCACGCCTGAGTTTGGCCATATTCTTCTTGAATAGAGCCTTTTCATGATCAATTTTCTGCTTCAGTTCAACAATGCGCTGGGCAATGGCAAGTTCTGAAGCAATAGCACCTTGGAAGGCGACGCTAGGCCAACGGGCGGCTGTAGATCTTCAAAGCTGATGTCTGGTGTGGCAAACCACTCGTCAATGAAGTTGTGGATGATGGCGACATCAAAGAGAGGCAGATGTTGAAGATTCTGCTTCTCTTTGCTCTTGATGAGTTGCTCAAGAGCGTCATCTCCAAAGATCTTCATCACTTGACAGATCAATGGCTTCACTGCGCAGGATGGCAGCAGCTGTGAGCTCTTTGCCAGTGTGAGAACAGAGGAATCTTGGCCTTCTGGTGCTTGAGACGCGTGATAAGTCTTTAGACTGCACACTGTCTTCAGGAGGTGCAGTCGCCAATGGCTTCGCCTTTGAGATTTTTGGTGAAGGGGGCTGGCTTTGAAGCTTTTGGCTTCTTCAACTGCTTCGGCTTCGGCACTGCAGGCACGCAGGCGCTTCATCAGAACTCAGTGTCAGCTGCAGGCTCATTCACTGCAGTCCCTTGACCAAGATGTAGGTGATGAGGCTTCAAGGTTGGCATACCGGACCGATGACATTGGGTTCTGCTTCTCGTGTGCCATCTGCCCTTGGTGCTGAGGGACCAGGGTTGAAGTCTAACCCAAATTTCTTCTTGTTCTGCTTCGCCTGAGTTTT
>NC_053024.1:675798281-675811124 GCF_003073215.2 Triticum urartu
AAGGTTCCTTTGCAGCAACCCACTTGGTTTTGGGGTACTGCTCAGGTTTCCAGTAAGAGCCATCTGCATTTATTTTCCTTACGAACCCAACACCCTCTTTCCTAGGGTTTCGGTTCAGAATCTGCTTCTTGAGGACATCACATAATGTCTGATGTCCTTTAAGACTTTTGTACATCCCTGTTTCAAGCAATGTCTTCAACCTAGCATTCTCATCAGCAATAGCAGTGGTATCCTCAGCAGAGGGGTTAGTTACCACATCAACAGTTGAAGATATTGCAACAGCAGTAGCAGTGGAACATTCAGCAACAGAAGTAGCATTATCACGCTCAATGCATTTAAGACATGGTGGTTCAAATCCTTCCTGAGCGGAACTGATCTGTTCGGCGCAAGTGACTCGTTTTCCTTTTGAAGATCTTCATGAGCCGCTCTCAATTTCTCAAGTTCTTGCTTCCTTTGAAGATAATCATAGGAAAGCTTTTCATGAGTTGTTGAGAGAGTATCAAGACGATCTTCAAGTTCCTGATACTTAACGTGAAGATTTTTTATGTCTTCAATTAAGGATTCAGATCGAGTCATTTCAGCACCCAACAGATCATCGCTTCTGTCTAACAGTTTTTGAATATGTTCCATAGCTTTCTGTTGTTCAGTTGCAATTTTAGCAAGTGTTTTGTACTGGGTTTTGAATCACAATCAGAGTCATTCGTCACTGGATGTTTGATTGAGTAGTGCGTGTGTTTACCTTGGCACCGCGTGCCATGAAGTAGTAGGTAGGAGTGGAGTCGTCCTTGTCATTTGCATCGGTGTCGGTGATGAGTCATTGTCTTCAGTGTTGAAGATGGACTTGGCGACGTATGCTGTAGCCAGACTTGCAATGCCAGAATCAGACTCCTCCTCAGACTCCACCTCTGCCTCCTTGCCAACAAACGCACGTGCCTTGCCAGATGAGCTCTTCTTGTGTGATGAAGACTTTGAGGAAGACTTGGAAGAAGACTTTGAGTATTTCTTCTTCTTCTTGTCGTCAGAGTCATATTCCTTGCTCTTCTTCTTCTTTTTGTTCTCATTGTCCCACTGTGGACACTCAGAGATGAAGTGTCCAGTTTTCTTGCACTTGTGGCATGTTTTCTTCTTGTAGTCATGAGCAGAAGCTTCATCATTCCTTGAGCTTGATCGTGAAGACTTTCTGAAGCCTTTCTTCTTGGTGAACTTTTGGAACTTCTTCACAAGCATTGCAAGTTCCCTTCCAATGTCTTCAGGATCATCAGAACTGCTGTCAGATTCTTCTTCAGATGAGGAAACAGCTTTTGCCTTCAAGGCACGAGTTCGCCCATAGTTTGGACCGTAGATATCTCTTTTCTCAGAAAGCTGAAACTCATGTGTGTTGAGCCTCTCAAGTATGTCAGATGGATCGAGTGTCTTGAAATCAGGACGTTCTTGAATCATCAGGGCTAGGATGTCAAACGAACTATCAAGTGATCTCAGCAGCGTCTTGACGACTTTCATGTTTGGTGATCTCAGTAGCGCCGAGGGCTTGAAGCTCATTTGTGATGTCAGTGAGTCTGTCAAATGTGTGCTGGACATTCTCATTGTCATTTCGCTTGAAGCGGTTGAAGAGATTGCGAAGGACACTGATTCTTTGATCTCTCTGGGTTGAGATGCCTTCATTGACCTTGGAGAGCCAGTCCCAGACCAGCTTGGATGTCTTCAAGGCACTCACACGGCCATACTGTCCTTTGGTCAGATGACCAGAGATGATATTCTTGGCAGTAGAGTCCAGTTGAGTGAACTTCTTGACATCAGCAGCAGTGACACCTTCTCCAGCCTTGGGAACGCCGTTCTCGACGACATACCATAGGTCGACGTCAATGGCTTCAAGATGCATGCGCATCTTATTCTTCCAGTAGGGATATTCAGTTCCATCGAAGACGGGGCACGCAGCGGAGACTTTGATTATCCCTGCAGTCGACATAGCTAAAACTCCAGGTGGTTAAACCGAATCACACAGAACAAGGGAGCACCTTGCTCTGATACCAATTGAAAGTGCGTTATATCGACTAGAGGGGGGGTGAATAGGCGATTTTTATGAAAGTCTTCAAAACGTGGAAGTTATGAAGACAAACAGTAGAGATATGCCTATTACTATGCAGCGGAAGTTAGACTACACTAGGCAAGGCCATGGTCAAGTATCAACAGAGTGAAAGCACAGTGACAAATAGCTGTAGTGTAATTAGGATCAGGTAGGAAGATACTATGAAGCCAAACAGATCATACACTCACGTTGTGAAGACAAAAGATAGAACAGACACGCAATGACTTCACAATGAGTGATCAGTAAGTAAAGGAAGTGAAGATGAAACCAGTGACTCGTTGAAGACAATGATGTGTTGGACCAGTTCCAGTTGCTGTGACAACTGTACGTCTGGTTGGAGCGGCTAGGTATTTAAACCTTAGGACACACAGTCCCGGACACCCAGTCCTGAACACGCAGCTCAGGACACCAAGTCCTCACCGTATTCTCCTTGAGCTAAGGTCACTTAGTCCTCGCCCAATCACTCTGGTAAGTCTTCAAGGTAGACTCCCAAACCTTCACAGACTTCGTTCACTGGCAATCCACAATGTCTCTTGGATGCTCTAACGCGACGCCTAACCGTCTGGAGGATGCACAGTCCTCAAGTGTAATAAGTCTTCAGATCACACAGACAAGAAGACTTAAGTGATGCCCAATGTTCTCTGCTCTGGGTGGTTAGGGCTTTCCTCGCAAGGAATTCTCTCTCAAAGCTTCGAGGTGGGTTGCTCTCAAACGACAAAAGCCGTCACTGAATCTGAGCAGCCAACCGTTTATGGTTGTAGGGGGTAGGGCTATTTATAGCCACTTGGCAACCCGACCTGATTTGTCCGAAATGACCCTGGGTCACTAAGGAACTGATACGTGTCTCAACGGTCAGATTTCAAACTCTCATGGCAACTTTACTTGGGCTACAAGCCAAACCTGACTTGTCCAGCTCTGGACAATATTCGCTCCCTTGTCTTCACTCGAAGACATAGGTTTTTGGTTTAGGCATCACTTCAGTCATTCTGACTGGTTCTCCTGGACCCCACTTAACAGTACGGTGGTTCCTATGACTCAACACAAAAGAAAAAGAACTACGAAAGATCTACGTCTTCGAGCTCCATAGGCTTCATAATGTGTCTTCTTTTGTCATAGTCTTCAATATGAATATCTTCATATACCACCTTTGACTTCAATGTCTTCATACATTTTTAGGGGTCATCTCTGGTAGTAAAACCGAATCAATGAGGGACTTCTACCTGTGTTATCCTACAATTCTCACAAACACATTAGTCCCTTAGCTAGGTTTGTCGTCTATACTCCAAAACCAACTAGGGGTGGCACTAGATGCACTTACACCATGATAAAGAGCTGCACCAGGCACTGGGCGGCAATCACATCACATGGTCCTCGCCTCTTGAAGCTCCTCGGTCGCCTTGGTCATGAACTCCTGAGAGTTGGGCACTCCCTGCCTTCTGACCTCATGAGGGAAGTGTGCGGTGAAGCTTGCCTCCAAGTGGGTGCACGAGCGCCTCCCTCATGACATTGGCTAAGTCAGAGGCCCTCCAACAGAGAGCCCCCGAGCCCAGCCTAAGGAGGGCGCCGAGTGCGCCTTCCTATGTGAGGGAGGGAGGCGCCCCATCCGTGGGCGCAGGGCCTAAGGTGGTGCCACTAGAGACACCGCTCTCCTGAAGCTCATGGCTGCGCAACTTCTTCTTTTTCTTAGTGACAGCCTCAGGTGGGTAGATGGCACGTTCGTTGTCTGGGTCTTCGGCCACCGCAGCCTGGTAGGCGCGCTCTAGAGAGCACACCACATCCTTCTCCTCGCAAGTGACAATGATGATGCCGCAAGTCCCTAGCATCTTGAGGACATTGTAACCATGATGGGTCACTGCCATGAACTTGGCCAGGAACGGATACCCAAGGATGGCATTGTACGGAAGGCGGATGTGGGCGATGTCGAAGTCGATGAGATCAGTGCAATAGTTGTCGCACTTGCCGAAGGTGACAGGGAAGTGGATTTGTCCTATCGGGGTGGTGGAGCCGTCGGTCACTCCTAAGAAGGGCTTGGTGGGCTGGAGCCGATCATATGGCACTTGGAGGCGATCGAACGTCTCGACAGAGAGAACATTAAGCCCTGCACCGCCGTCGATGAGGGTCTTGGTGACAAGGACATTGCTGATGATGGCGAGAAGAGCATCAGGAGGGCGTCGACAGTTGCCACGCACTTGAGCTGCTCGGACGAGTTGAAGGTGATGGTTTCCTTGGACCACCTGAGCGGGCGCGTGGCCTCGAGCCTGGGGAGGGCCGCGTTCACCACATGAGCAAACTATTTGAAGATGCGCTAGGAGGCTGGGGCCTGAGCGCCACCTAGGATGCATGTGATTGCGCGAGGCTCCTGGAAGACCCTAGCCCCCTTGTCCTGGTGGTGGCTGTCGTTCATCCTTAGTGGTGGCGGCAGCGGAGGGAGGCTAGCGTTGCCCTGAGGGCGGTCTTCATGAGGCTGTTCCCTCCAGGCGCCCTCACGAGGTTGATCCTGCCAGCGGTCCTCGCGAGGGCAGTCGTGCCACTCCTGGCAGGGGCCGCGGTCATCCCATCGCCCTCCACTTCTGCCTCCTCCATGGCCATAGCCTCGATCGTTGTGCTCAGGGCGTCGTCCGAAGTTCCCGTCGCGGATGGCCCTGAGGTCCTAACAATCGTTGGTGTTGTGACTGGAGCCCGCCATGGGTGCGGAGCCAGGTCCTGGTATCCAGGCGGCGCCGCTGCCGGCGACGCGCAGTCTTGACACGGTGGTGATTGGAGCATTGGAGCACCTTCTTGCGGCCGCGGGATTTCCTGGCAGCTTCCTTCTTCACGCGCGGGAGCCCTGCGTGGTGGGTCGCACATCTTGGCACGAGGGCGATATCTTTATCCGGAGTTGGCGGAGGTGCTCCATGGGCTACATCGCCCGCCACAGGAGGCGGACAAGGTAGTGAAAGGGACGGTGCAGGGGAGCCCCCAATGGCGCTGACGAGCTCAGCGATGCGGTCCAGCCAATCCTCGTAGAGGTCGTTGACGGGGCTGTAGCATAGGAGCTAACGCATTGTGAGAAGTGGAGCCTACGCGCCCGCAGGCCCGCGGAAAGCTTGGGATGACGAGCCGGCGGAGTCAACGACGATGTGGCAGTGCGTCCGTCCCTCCACACGGAGGGGTACAGCGACGAATCTTGCTGCTCGTTCCCCGCCGAGCCGGTGGCGGCATTGGCAGCGGTGATGGGGAGTGACGGGAGGCCGGCCGACGGGCGCCATCTGGGCTACGCGAGCGTTGAGAGCGGCTCTGTGCTCCGCATGGGTTTGACGAGCGACAGCCATGGAAGCGGTGGAGCAATGGGGCATCGATCGATGGAAGAGAGGCTTCAGCGCACCCCTACCTGGCACGCCCAATGTCGGATTACGGGTTCCGACAAACCCTAGAGAGGTCCAAACTCTGGGGTGCACACGAAGAACACTCTCTCCCCGACTCGCTCGCTCAATGATTCCACGGCGTTGCTCGACTAACCCAAAGAGCAAGACACACTGGGGATGAGCAGCCTTAGGAGGTGAGGTGTTCTTGAGCTCGATGAGCTGGTGGTTTAGAGGGTGATCTCAATGATCCGTCCTCTTCTATGGTGGTTGCTAGGTCCTATTTATAGTGGCCTTGGTCCTCTTCCAAATGTTTAGGCAGTAAGGGATCCCACAACGGCAAAGTTTGAAGGGGGGTAACTAGTACCATCTATCCTGACAAAAGTAGTCTTAGCCTACCAAAGGCTCTGGGGGTGACGCTACTGTGGGCTCCATGGTGACCTCCGCCCCGCCGTCCTGCTAGTCTTGGTCTTGTTGCACATATATGGAAACCTTTGCCCGATTCCTCGGGACCCCATGCCAGCGCTTGCCTCCTTAGCACCAAAGAGGAAACCGGTACACTGCGCGTGCTGGAGCCCGCCTAGCCTTGGTCGTCATGGCTCACATCACGCGAACCTCGTGAGGTGCCCCTTGCATAGATATATCCACTCCTCAGGAGCCAACCTAGTGAGGCTTCCCCCAGGGAGGTCTTGGTGTCATCCGCCTCATGACGACCGGCCCCTGGCGAGGGTCTTGAGTTGTTGCTGCTGAAGATGGGCTGCACCGCGCCATTGATGGAGCCACGCCACGGGCCACAAGTAGGCAAGTCTGGGTACCCCCGTTCCCAGGATGCCGACAGCGGCCACTCTTTAATTCAGATCCGGACCCCTTATGCGGCTCACCACATAGACCACTAAGTGTTTGGACTGGGGATCCACGGTAGAAGTGTTGATGCTGCAAAAGCGCATCACAAACATAATAGGCAAGAACACAAGTCTCACTAACATGATTCAGTTGATGTTCTTTCGCCGGATTCTTCCCTGCCAACTCCGGCCCTCTCAGATGTGGGAGTTCAATCCGAAGGATCCATGGACCCTGAAGCACTTCTTTGGCACAACACATGAAGACATCTGGAAGCTGCTGTTCAAGGCCCAAAAAGTGTGGCCGAAGAAGACCGAAGACATCGGTCTTGACAGCGAGAATCCAGCCACACCAGTAAGTATGATTTTCCTGAATATATATTCAATCAATAAGTTTCTTAGACATAATGAGTTTTTTGTCCCTCGTACAGGGCTGGATAGCAAAGGCGGAGCGGATTAAGTGTCCGGCTCCGCTGCCTGAAGACCCAGCCAGACACCAGCTGACAAAGATTTTGGTCCCGGCGCCCTATCAGGCGCCGGAGAGGAAGCCAAGAAGAAGAAGAACAAGGAGGCCAGAGGCGGCCTCCACCACAAGGGTACTTCGAAGCAGTGTCCGGAGAGACCAAAATCCCTTCCTCCCACGATGGAGATGAAGACGAAGAGGAGTTCTCTGCCACCAGATATGTAAGAGAGCGAGACACCCCCGCGAGCCCCTTCACCAGCCATCGTGGATGACACTGAGGTGTTGTCCCGAAGGACCTCTCCTGGCCGCGGAGGGGCGAGCGAGACTGCTGAGAAGGCGCCCAAGGTGATATACCTCGGCTGCCAAAGGCATGGGGGGATGCGACCCCCATAGCGATGGACGGCGAGGGTCCTGATCAATCCAGCCCCCAGCCCAACATCATTCCAGAGACCCACGTGGCTCCGAAATCGGGCGAGCAGCCCCCTTTGAAGAAGGGGGAGCATCAGCTCCGATGGCGACCTCCACTAATCCGGAGGCACCGAATACTCTAGTGGAAGCACTATGACGTGCTTCCATCATGGAGGAGCACCCCACCCTGATTCGTGTGGCGGTAGGGAAGGTTCAGTCTGCCAAGAGCGGGATGAAGGAAGCCTTCACCAGCATGCTGACAGGCTTCGAGCTATGCAACGTAATGCTCTAGACACTTTTTTGTATGAAGGAAATATACATGTATATAGATAGTAGCCCTTGACACTCTGTCCCGTTTTGAAAAAGCCAAATAGATGATCACATAGTATTCGGAAGAGGTGACATACTTTTCTATTACATAACAGGCTTCCCTGTTGGCGGCGACCGCCCAGGCCATTGAATATTCCAAACTCAATCGAAAACTGAAGCTATAAGATGATGAAATTGACCGAATTAACAAGCGGTTCAATGAGACGGAAGGTATGCATGTACTTTAAAGAGTTTGATCATATATCTGAAGTGATATGCAGATTCAAAGTTGAACTCATGTACTACTGTAATTATGAGTGCAGTTGGCATGGCCGAGGTCGAGACCCTCAAGAGGGCCCTTTCCTAGGCCAAGGAGGAGGGAAAGGCGAATAAAGCAGCCACTGGCAAAGCGGCTGCGAAATTAAAGACCGAGCAGGGCGCCCACCGCTAGCCCGAAGAGCAGGTGGCCGGAGCGGGGGGGAGGGAAAGGCGAATAAACCAGCCACTGGCAAAGCGGCTGCGAAATTAAAGACCGAGCAGGTCGCCCACCGCTAGCACGAAGAGAGGGTGGCCGAAGTGGAGCATGAGCTGAAGGACGCCATCGGCAAGTGCGAGGCCTTTGAGGAGAGGACTACGGCCCAAGCGGCCGATCTCACCAAGGCCCTCCAGGAGGCAAAAGAGGTGCGGACTGAGTCCCAGGGTGCTCGTGAAGAGATCTGACAGGCCGAAGAGATAGTGGCTGGGTATCCCTTTAGTTTGCAGAGTATATTTGGGGGTCAAAGATATGCCTTGCTCACTCAACTACGGAGTTCTCTAGACACCTTTGCGGATCTTCCGAGGAGTGCCACCGACGCCGCACAGTTCTTCCAAGCCTAGGAGGGGAACTCGATAGAGAAGATGTTCTGATCCCAGTTCCTGGCGTCGGAGCACCCGGCGCTTTTGAACAACCAGATGAAGCAACTGTCGGAGCTGCATAGCATGTCTGACTTGTCCATGAAGGATCTCATAGTCTAGCTTTGGCCAACGGAACCCATTCCTAGAAGCTACTTCGGCTTGGTGAGGCGACTCATCGATGTGTTGCCACGAGTTGAGGCTGTGAAGCGCTCGACGTGCATAGAGGGTGCGCGGATGGCCTTTGCCCATGTCAAGATGCATTGGGCAAATATAAAGCCACTGACATAGCAACCGCAGGCCCGCCCGAAGGCAAGGACCACCGCATGCCGGAGAGATACTTTGATGATGTCCTAGCGGGTGCCTGAATAGTAGAGGGCCAATGCTCAAAGGATGTTATGTTTGAGTGAATGTATCGAGGCTATTAAAACTTTGCTTTGTGAACAAAAGCTTTTCATATATTTTATGCCCTTATCTGGAGTTATTTTCCTCCTCTGTTTCTGTTTTAATTCTGAATGTTCGCCAGTCGTTGGCTTCAGCCCCCACGTAGATGTTACGGGAGTGTTCGGTAGAGAGCGTGATAACACTTGACCCAACACCTTGGTGTGTAATGGAGGTGTCTGCGTAGCGAACCAATCAATCAGACTATGCTGCTTTATTACATCCACTTAGCAATAGGAGCTTTACGGTGGGGCTAAGTACTGGCCCCTGGTGCGTATGCGGCCTTCCGAGCTAGGATGCCTATGTCGCATGAATGGGCGAATACCAGCCTTCGTATAACACGGAGTAAATCACTAAATATTTGTAGTAAGTTGCCGAATCGCCGACCAGCTCTCGCCATATCATGACACTTAGTTTTCGGCTTTCTCTACTGAGGTGTTTGACTAGGCGAACCGGAAACACAATCGCAATAGTTCTCCCTTTACTACCTTAGCCGAACAAGCGGAAAGTAAGGTGGCAATCACAGGAGTCGGGCAACCCAACTATAGATCAAAGACATGATTCAGAGCTGATGCATATAATGCAATATTCGGGACGCTGAAGAGTACCCTATAAGTGTTCGGACTTTTGAAAATATGCATAGACGGATAGAGCCCCCGGCCTTTAGGCCGGACCAAAGCATATGTGGCAATATGAAGCAAGGAGGAAATACAGACGGTAAAATAAACCAATACCGAATAGAAGTTTGCGATCAACTATTTCCTTTATACTCTGATTAATACATCAAGATGTGCTATTACAAATAATGCCATGAATATCAATGCTATTTTACATGCCGACAATTTGTATGCAAGGGGAAGCTATATATAGGGCCTAAAGGAAAAGGTAGTCTTGAAGATCCCAGTGGTGCCCTGCCGCACGTCTGCGCCGTTTCTCCTTGGTAAAAAATCCTTTGGGAGGAGAAGTTGACCGTCGTTTATGCAGAATAGGCCTGGAAAATTGGCCTTGCACGATCATAGGGTAGCTAGGTTTTAATGAACCTGCAGTATGAGAGAGGAACATAAAGAAAGAAACAAAGTAAAGAGAGATACAAGGTTAAGGTCCAAATAGGGTCAAGCCGCACTATAGACCTTTTCCGCGGTGTGCCTCTGTCGCTGCGCAGGGTATTTTAAGTGCGTAATTATGCACGCACGATACGTGTGTCGCAGTTTTAAGGGGTGAGCGACGGAGGCGAAGCTGCTAGTCCAGCTCTGGATCCACCGAGCTGTCGTTTTGCAGAGTAGGTCGGACTCGCTTAGCTGTGTCCTAGATCTTGATGAAAGATGAATTGTTCGGCTCGATGAGGCCACGCTGCACCTCGGCTGCAAGGGCTGCGGTGTGCTGCTCAGTACGGAGGGAGCGCTCCATGTTTCCATTCACTGAGATAACGCCGCGCGGTCCGGGGATTTTGCTCTTTAAATAAGGATAGTGCGAGACTACATTGAAACGGGCGAAGGCAGTGCGTCCGAGCAGCATGTGATAGCCACTACAAAAGGGTATTAACGTTGAAGGTCAAGTCTTTGCTTCGGAAGTTATCCCGCGAACCGAAGACTACTTCCAGTGTTAATGAGCCCGTGCAGTGGGCCTCTACGTCGGGTATCACTCCTTTAAAGGTGGTGTTACTAGGTTTGATTCTTGAATGGTCAATACCCATTTTACGTACAGTATCTTGATAAATCAAGTTAAGACTACTGCCGCCATCCATAAGGACTTGAGTGAGATGGTATCCATCAATGATTGGGTCAGGTACCAGGGCCGCCGAACCTCCATGCCGGATACTGGTTGGGTGGTCCTTGCGATCGAGGTGATCGTACAAGCCGACCATGGGTTGGATTTTGCGGCGACAGGCTCTACGGCGTAGACGTCCCTTTGTGCGTGCTTGCGCTCCCCCTTGGGGATATGTGTGACATATATCATATTCACTATTTTTACCTCAGGGGGGAATTTCTTCTGTCCCCCTGTGTTCTGTGGGCGGGCATCTACATATATGGCATCTACATATCTAATTTAGGAATAGAGGTATGAGGTAGTATCATGTATGATATCTACATATCTAATTTAGCAGCCAGTAGTAGAAATCATTTTCTTCACAAAGGGATTACTGGTCAAAAATCCTAGCAAAGCACGCTGGCAGGCACAGAACAATACACGAGAGAGAGAGAGAGAGAGAGAGAGAGAGAGAGAGAGATGCACTTACAAGATCATAGCAATGCCTCAGTCCGGGATCTTGGTTGGCCAAGCTGTTATATCCAGAAGAAACATCATCCTTGTAGTTTTTGCCAGCTGCATAACGGGTAACAGTGACCTATTAGTAATTTTGAAGTACATCGGGCACGTGATGATAGACGGGTTTAAAGGTGACAAGTACCTAGGCCGTGGCGGGTGCTTGGCATCTTGCCAGACGATGGGAATCATGTTAGAAGCATCAAGGGTGATGACGTTGCGCTGGCTGTCGGGGTCCGATGAGGAGATCTAGAACCATCGAGTACGGTGTTTGTGGAGCGGCTCTGGTAGGGTGGACTACGGTGTGGGCAAAGCGAATCTGTTGCCGTGGATGAGGGCATAGGTGAAGTTGCTCCGGTTGTTTGGTTAAGTATGGTGTCGACGATGCGGATCTGCGGACGTGGACGGGGCGTCAGAAGCTGCTCTGGTAGGTTGGTTGAGGGTGCGAGGAAGCGAATCTGAGGCCGTGGACTTGTGAGCTGGGAAAGCAGCCATGGTAGGGTTGAGAATGGTATGGGCAAAGCTACTCCAGTGGGGTTGACGATGTTTTCGATGAAGCGGCTCCGGTAGGGTTGAGGAAGGTGTTGGCGAAGAAGATCAAAGGCCATCGACGTGGGCGAAGGTGGGGCAGCTCCGGGGGGTGTGGACGAAGCGTCTCCGGTGGGGAGTACGAATGAGCCGCTGCAGATGCGCTACGGTTGACGAGAGTACCAGCGAAGCAGATCAGGCGCCATGGACAAGGTCGGCACTGAATGGGCTGTGGTACAATGGTGGATGAGCAGTCTACTAGTTTCTATGGGAGGTGGGAAGGGTAGATGCGGCCGCAGAAGCAGATCCCGCGAGGTGGATGCCGCTGGCAGTGAATGGGCTCTGGTACGCCAGTGGATGAGCAGTCTAGAGTTTCGAGAGGGGAGGGGAGAAAGGCCAATGAAGTACGGACGACGTGATGTAAGATGCTCTGGTGCTGTGGAGTTAGTCGTTTTTGTGGGAGGGGGGAGGAAATGGGGGTGTCATGTAGTGGGGGGAACCGGAAGTTACCAAAGCAGCCCCAACCTATTATGTAGATGAGGGCGGTATTGTTACTGTTCGTCTCCGTGCACCAAGGACAAAAGGGGAATTTCGCATGCTAAAGACTAAGGTGGCGGAAATTTTAGAAGGAGGCGGGAGATTTTGCCACCCGCGGGATCGTTCGTATCCAGTTTCAACTAATTTTGGACCGTGCTAGCGGGAAGGTCATGCGAGAATGTGTACACGGGGCACGCGTCAGTAGTTAATAACTGGTGTGAAGTTCACCCCAGAAATAAAGACAATAACTCGGGATGATACGTCGATAACTTGGACGTTCACACGGGCGCGGCCAATCGTACGGGTATAGTGGCACATTCACAAAAAGGGATAAAAAACTCAGCCTATGTATTTCTCGCGTAAATAAATAATTTAGTGGAATTGGTTATTTACATTAAACATAATGCATTGACGTGTTAGTGTAGAGGCGCACAAAAAGAAATGGATATTGTAGTCCGCTACTAAAAAGTGTTACCTCATATGATTACATAGCCTCCATTTCATAAATTGCGTACCCGTTGAATTCATATATGAATATTACATATATTACTTCATAATAGAACCTTAAATCATCCAAACTAATATGCTCTCTCTGAATGCAAGAGTAACAATGGTGCATGTACATGATAGCTACATTGGTTGTTTGAAGAAACATCACTGTAACTTTGGCATGCACAACTGAAAAGGTTTATTTAAATATAAAAAATGTGACACGTGAGTGTCCAATCTTTATAGCGA
>NC_053024.1:675812124-675841625 GCF_003073215.2 Triticum urartu
ATTGCTGGGGACCTTAAAAATCTTGTAGGGCGCAAGATAAAATGCCTGAATGGCATCATTATGTACTTCGTTCCTGAATCGCATGCTACTCTCCCTATTAGTCCTAATCTGGATCTAAGTTTTCATAACCCACTGGTTCGTCAAATGTTTTTGCTTCACAATTCTCTTCGTGAAGCCTATCCCCCTAACTGCACTGTAGGGTACGACACCAGCGTCTTCAAAGTCTTCAGAATGGATTATTGACAGTGGGTGTACAAATCACATGACTGGCAAAAGAAGTCTTCTTATGGACTCAACTTTGTGTCCATCCGACAAGAGCCACATCACATTTGCTGACACTGGTAAAAGTAAGGTATTGGGTCTAGGTAGAGTTGCAATCTCAAGGGATCAACACATGGATAAAGTCATGCTTGTTGAATCCCTTGGCTTCAACTTAATGTCTGTCTCAATGCTTTGCGATTTGAACATGATCGTAATGTTTGGAAAATACCGTTGCCTTGTACTAATGGAATCTGACAAGTCTCTAGTGTTTGAAGGGTATCGGAAGGATGATTTGTATGTGGTAGATTTCTTATCAGGGCCACAACTTGCAGTATGTCTTCTTGCAAAAGCTTCAGAATGCTGGCTTTGGCATCGGAGGCTTGGGCATGCTGGCATGAGGAACCTCCACACCCTTGCAAAGAAGAAACATGTCATAGGCATCGAGGGTGTCAAGTTAAAGAAAGATCACTTATGCGCTGCCTGTGAAGCAGGGAAGATGACGAGGGCAAAACATCCTTCGAAGACAATCATGACTACTACTCAACCCTTCGAACTGCTCCACATGGATCTTTTCGGTCCCACTCACTACTCAACTTTTACTACTACTGCTTGCCTCTATGGCTTCGTTATTGTTGATGATTATTCTAGATATACTTGGGTGCACATAATTCTTTACAAGACTGAAGTGCAGGATGTCTTCAGACGCTTCGCCAATCGTGCTATGAACAATTTTGGCGCCAAGATAAAGCACATCAGAAGTGACAATGGCACTGAATTCAAGAATACTGGCCTTGATACATATCTTGATACCTTGGGCATCACACATGAATTCTCAGCTCCGTACACGCCACAGCAGAATGGCGTCGTCGAACGCAAGAACAGAACACTCATTGAGATGGCCAGAACGATGCTAGATGAATACAGGACTCCAAGAAAATTCTGGACTGAAGCCATTGACACTGCATGCCATACAATCAATCGTGTTTATCTTCACAAGCTTCTGAACAAGACATCTTATGAACTCCTAATTGGCAAGAAGCCAAATGTCAGTTACTTTAGAGTATTTGGCGCAAGGTGTTGGATCAAGGACCCACACACCTCAAAAGTTTGCACCAAAAGCACATGAGGGTTTCATGCTTGGATATGGAAAGGATTCGCACTCCTACAGAGTCTTCAATCTCTTTCATTATCAAAGTGCTTGAAATAGTGGATGTGCGGATTCTGAATGAGACATAATGCGGTTCACAAAGAGAGCAACACTGCCAAATGTGCTAGATGAAGATTCCATCGCTAGTGAATCAATCAAGCTATAGGGAACTCGGAGAGAAATCAATTACCCTTCTGAAGCTCATCCTGAAGAAGAACTTATCATCTCAGCACCTGATCAACATGAAGACAATGCTCAGCCTGAAGACATTCCTCCCAACAACAACACAGATCAGCAAGAGCAAAGTCTTCGCCCTGTACATCCTCGTGTTGCCAATGAAGTGCAGATTGACAGAATAATTGACAGCATCAATGCACCTGGTCCACTCACTCGTTCAAGGGCAACTCAGCTAGCAAATTTCTGTGGGCACTTCGCATTCGTCTCAATATCAGAACCCAAGAAAGTTGAAGAAGCCTTCATGGAACCTGAATGGATTCAAGCTATGCAAGAAGAGCTTCAACAGTTTGAGCTGAATAATGTATGGGAACTGGTTAAGCGTCCTGATCCACGGAAGCACAACATAATAGGCACCAAATGGATATACCGCAACAAGCAAGATGAGCATGGTCAAGTTGTCAGAAACAAAGCTCGTCTCGTTGCTCAAGGATATACTCAAGTGGAAGGCATTGACTTCGATGAAACATTTGCTCCTGTGGCTAGGCTTGAAGCCATACGCATACTGCTGGCCTATGCAAATCATCATAACATACTTCTATATCAAATGGATGTGAAGAGTGCCTTTCTCAATGGCAAGATTGAAGAAGAAGTGTATGTTGCACAACCGCCTGGCTTTGAAAATCCAAAACATCCTGACATGGTATACAAGCTCAACAAGGCACTGTATGGCCTCAAACAAGCCCCTAGGGCCTGGTATGACACACTCAAATACTTCCTGAAGAGCAAAGGCTTCATACCTGGTTCCCTACCCACTCTTTTCACGAAGACATATGATGGTGAACTGTTTGTGTGCCAAATATATGTGGATGACATTATCTTCGGCTGCACCAATCAGAAGTACAGTGAAGAGTTTGGATATATGATGCAAGAGCAATATCAGATGTCCATGATGGGAGAGCTGAAGTTCTTCCTTGGTCTTCAAATACGACAACAACGCAATGGCATCTTCATATCTCAAGAGAAGTATCTCAAAGATTGCCTGAAGAAGTTCGATATGCAAGACTGCAAAGGCTTCACGACACCAATGCCAGCCAAACATCATCTGGGTCCCGACGACAATGGTAAAGAGTTTCGATCAAAAGGTATACCGCTCCATGATTGGTTCTTTACTTTATCTATGTGCATCTAGGCCAGATATTATGCTTAGTGTTTGCATGTGTGCTCGATTTCAAGCGGCACCAAAGGAGTCGCATCACTTAGCTGTGAAGCGAATTCTTCGATATTTGGCTCACACCCCAACTCTAGGATTATGGTATCCAAAGGGCTCAGAGTTTGATCTGGTTGGATTCTCGGATGCTGATTATGCTGGTGACAAGGTTGATCGGAAGTCTACATCAGACACATGTCACTTTCTGGGACGATCACTTGTATGTTGGTCTTCAAACAAGAAGAACTGTGTATCCCTCTCCACTACTGAATCTGAATATATTGCTGCTGGATCTTGCTGCGCTCAACTTCTGTGGATGAAGCAAACTCTCAAGGACTATGGCATTCATCTGAAGCAAGTGCCACTTTACTGCGACAACGAAAGCGCCATCAAGATTGCCAACAACCCAGTTCAGCACTCGAAGACAAAGCACATAGAAATTCGTCATCACTTTCTCAGAGATCATGTTGTGAAGGAAGATATTGATATCATACACGTCAACACTGAAGAGCAATTGGCAGATATCTTCACCAAGCCCTTGGATGAGAAGAGATTTTGCAAGTTACGGTGTGAGCTAAATATCCTGGAATCCTCAAATGTCCTGTGATCAGGCACACATCCTAACACTTATGCATATTGATGACTTAGATGTGCAACACACGAAGTAACGTATATCTTCAATCAATGAAGACATACATTCTAAGTGTGAATACATTAATGTGGAATTTGACTTCGGAGCGCCACGATAATTGTGCGTCGTGTCTGGGTCTAATACTTCCTATACGGTGGGTAACGCCACCACCAAACATTCTATTTTGAAGTGTTTCACTCATGGCGTTACCTTGCAATGTCTTCACATTTGGTTTAGCTTCAATCTCAACATGTCTTCATGATTATCTTCACTATGTTGATTATATAGATATTTATATACTAGTGTTCTGTCCTCTACAGCATTCACTTATAGCTATGTATTCTTGTTTGAATCTTTTGAACTAAGTGAATGTGATCGGACCCTAACCTCTCTATGCTTTCTATCTCAAATTCTATCTCTCCAAATCATATGCATTCTATTGAAACTGTCGAATGTCTTCTCTGCGTCCTTGTCAGCAGAAGATACAGAGACAACCATTAAGTCCGTTTTCAATGCTCATTCCTCCACTTGAAACCCGGAGAAGTAGGAACGACCACCCGACAATCCAGGCGTGCGTGGGACGTGGAACAAACCCCAAACTTCCGCATGATGGCCATGTGTTCCTCAGATGCGAATCGCCAGGGCACCTGTGTAACAGCACAGTGCCGCCCCTGTGCCTATAAATACCACCTTACCGGTCCATTATCTCTTTCTTCCACCCTCGCACGAACCTAGCACCACGCTAGCTCTCGACGACGCCGGCGACGAAGCGCTTCGCTGCCGCAACCTCTCCGACGCCGTCTTCACGCCGATCGCGGACATCGTCCTCTCCGCCGTCGCCGTAGGTGTCTTCCGTCGCCAAGTTAGGGCACGGAGGATTGAACTGCTCGGCATCATCTCCCACTCCGTCTAGCAGTTCCAAGTGTGGTAAATAAAACTTCTTTTTACAGCCCCTTTTGATCTCATGGTTCTGTCACTTTCTACCATAAGAAGTTTCTCTTCACACAAGTTAGATCTCTCAATCTGCATCTCATAACATGCCTAGTATATTCACTTGTGCTTCATAAGTAGTTAGATTCCTCACTTGTACTGATCTGTGGGTTCATACAAATCTGGAACCAACTTCTTATCTATGAGTGAATGTCTTCGCACGATGAGGTCAATGTCTTCTAAACTGATTTATCTTCAAAATCTTCTGAGAATGCATATGACCTCTTCCCCTTCCCTCGCACCTTAATGCTGTCACAGGTACATGTCCGTGGGAGAATCCTTCGGTTCTCATAGTCTGCATTCATTTGCAGAATTCCTACAGCATCACATAAATTCTCCTGAAGCCAGTTCCTGTTGGTCCAGCAAAAGAAAGCCTTTGAAGCCTTTGAAAGTTTTGAAGCCTTTCAAGTTAAAGTTTATGGCTTCAGAAGCAGCAGCAAGGAAGGGGGGCAGACAAGCGACGTGAGGAACTTCCAAAGATCTGCCTGAAGACCTGGCAGAAATGTATAAAACAGATCCTGAAGAGAATTATGGGCAGCGCAAGACCCGAATCCAATGGATTCGACGCTATTGGGCAGAACAATGGTTCAAATACCGCTTCACAACCCAAGAGTATGCTGAGAAAAGTGCCATCAAAAGACCGTGGGGAGACATCTTATACAAGAACCTTGTACCCAGGTCCAGAGATGAAGCTATTGCCCAAAGCTTCTATCCATGCATGGTTCGTGGGCCACAGCCTGATGATGCACATCCGTCGTCACTACTCTGGTGTCGTGACGACAATCTGTTCAAGCGCAACTTCCAGTTTGCCCAACAATCAGCGAAGCAGAACAAGAAGAAATTTGGGTTAGACTTCAACCCTGGTCCCTCGCACCAAGGGCAGATGGCACACGCGACGCAGAACCCAATATCATCGGTCCGTATGCCAACCTTGAGGGCCTCATCACCCGCATCTTAGTCCAAGGGACTGCCGTGAATGACCCTCCAGCTGACTCTGAGTCTGATGAAGCTCCTGCTGTACCGAAGCCAAAGCAGTCGAAGAAGCCAAAAGCTTCAAAGCCGGCCCCTTCACCAAAAATCTCAAGGGCGAAGCCATTGGCAACTGCACCTCCTGAAGACAGTGTGCAGTCTGAAGACGTATCCCGCGTCTCCAAGCCCCAGAAGGCCAAGATGCCTCAGCCACACACCGGCAAAGAGCTCACAGCTGCTGACATTCTGCGCAGCGAAGCCATTGATCTGTCAAGTGATGAAGATCTTGGAGATGACGCTCTCGAGCAGCTCATCAAGAGCAAAGAAGAAGCTGAAATCTTCAACAATTTGCCTCTCTTTGATGTCGCCATCATCCACAACTTCATCGACGAATGGTTTGCCACACCAAACATCAGCTTCGAAGATCTGCAGCTGCCCGTTGGCCTCAGCGTCGCCTTCCAAGGCGCTATTGCTTCAGAACTTGCAATTGCCCAGCGCATTGTTGAACTGAAGCAGAAAATTGATCATGAAAAGGCTCAGTTCAAGAAGATATGGCCAAGCTCAGCGTGCAAGAAGTGAAGAGCTTCAAGATCATGTTGCACGAACTAAAGGAAAACTTTCTGAAGAAGCGTGCAGAAGCTCAAGGTTCGCGGGAGCGAATGAAGTCTCTGGCAGACAGATGTGTGCAGGCCTACAATGAGGCTGAGAAGCGCAAGGCACTTGGGCGTCCTGGCATCGACCCCAAGATGGCCGCGAAGAAGAAAGAAGAAGCCTGCTATGGCTGAACCAGAGGCACCAAGGCAAGAAGCAGTTCCAATTGTCTTCCCAACTGCAACGACTGGCTCGAAGCCAAAGAGCCGGTCAACCGCTTCAGAGCTCAAGAAGACGCGAACTGCAGAGGCTGAAGCTAGGAAGCGGAAACACTCTGAAGCCTCTCCTTCTGCCCCCACTCAGAAGAAGCGAAAGATCAAGAAAGCTCGGGCTGCTCCCACAGAGCCCTTGATGGTTGAACCCCTTTCTGTCGTCCATCCTGACGCAGAACGACAACTGACAGTTCATGAGCCTGCTTCCACAGAGGCTCCTGAAGCTGAAGACATACCAGCAGCCGACCCCATCGCTGCTGAAGACATTGGTCATCAGGACAATGTACAAGATGATGCAGCCCTTCCTCAGTATGAACATAGCGAACTCATCAGCATTGGTCGTCCTCTGACGCCAATTGCACAAGATGCGTCATGGGCGGATCGCCCTCAAGAGGAAGAAGACAATGAGGCCCAGCCCACTCCAACCCCACAGGCGTCGTCTGCATTCCGCAGGCTTCGCAAAGGTCCAAGGCCTCAAGTCTATGCTGAAGACATTCCGGCTGCATCAGCCGCAGAAGAAGCACCACAAGAGCCTACTCCCTCTCCACCAAGAAGCAGTTCTCCAGGAGAACGTGCTTGTCTGACCCCCTCCAGCTAGTCAAGCGGAGGCTGAAAATATTGAGGCTGCCACAACCAACACTGAAGCCAATGTGGAGCCCTCCCCACCAAAAGCTTCAGAAGACAGCGAAGCTACTGATCCAGACACTTCTGTTCCTGAGTCTGCTGCAGGTCCTCAATTTGATTACCATGTTGAGCACAGGCCTCATGTCCAGAAGCCAGTCCCAAGGCTGCCGAGGTTCCCAGGTCCTGCATCAGCACCTGGATCCTTTAACATCAATAGCTTCAAGGCAGATAATACGTTCTTCAACAGCTCCAAGAACCCCTATTCAAGGGAAAGGATTTCATCAGATAGGTTCTGGAGCTATCCTCAGCGCAGCTACTATTCATGCATCCTATACAACCAAGGTCGCATCTTCCCGCACAAGCGCCTTGATGTTGAAGCCATTGCTGGTCTGCCCTGTTTAGAGGAAGCATTGGATTGCTTCAAGCAAGTGGGTCTGCTGCAGTTTGTAACTGATGAAGAGCACTGGAATGAAGAGCTTCTGCTGCAATTCTATGCCACCCTCCACATCAAAGGATACAACAGAGATCCGAAGACTTGGGCCCTGGAGTGGATGACCGGCAATGTCCATCACGAAGCCAATGCATTTGATATCATTGAGCTCACCGGCCTGCCCACTCCTGGCGAATTCTTCGAGGAAGGCTGTCCACTACACACTGAAGCTCTTGAGAGCATATTCCAGAGGCCTGAACCGAATATGAGTCAGATGCTCTCAATGATGAAGCCATTGCCCCACGATGCTCCTTATCCAACAGAGTTCTTCGTTGAAGACTTTGAGTACCTGCCCAGAACCATCTATCACATTATCCGGCGGACTCTCTGGCCTATCAAAGGGCACTCTCCAAATGCCAAGATCGAGGGTGCAATGAAGACTCTGATATGTTTTGTATCCTTCATGGCAAATGCTTCAACGCACAGGACTTCTTCATACGCCAACCTAGCTGCATCAGGCTCAGATTTACTTGGTTTGAAGTTCTATGCTCCTTGGGTAATGAGACTGATCAAGCTTCACTCTGCGATCTCATATCAGCCCTCAGCCCGCAACCATCGGATCTTCTTGCCAGATGTGGATACCTCTGCTGAAGCTATATATCCTGAGCCTGCCAAGCAACCTTTGAGTCTTCAGAATGCAGAACACCAGAGCTTCACTCAGAACGATGAAGGTGTTGAAGCCATCTCCAGGGTGTATCCTTTGGCTGGCACTACACGTGCGCCACACCCTGCTTCAACTGAAGCCACTGACAGTGTGCAACTGCTTCAAGACCCAAGAAGCGCGCTCGTGTTCTCAATGACCGAGAGCTTCTTGTGGCCCTTCATCAAAAGCAGGATAGGCATCATGACTGGTTGAAGAGACAGATGAAGAGCCTCTTGGTGGATGTCAAATCGCATCCGAAATCTTGCCACCAAGAACGCTTTCGTTGCCCATGAAACCTGTCGCGCGCACATGGAAAGGGCTATCAATGATATGTACTGAAGCTGAACTTGAAGAGGATGGCTTCACTGAGCGATTCAAGTTTGACACCACACCTCCTAGAAGGGCTGTGATGCGAAGCACACCATCACTTGAAGACTCTGAGTTTTCTTCATCTGCTGCCACAGTCACTGCCAGAATCATTGATGAAGAAGACGATGCTACCTCACCGCCACCTGCTTCAGCACCTCCAAGCTCTTCTGCACCGCCAAACACCTCCAACGACCCTGCTGCTCCTGGGAACGAGTAGACACTCTATGTCTTCAAACCTTTTTGGTCCTTGCTGACAAAAGGGGGAGAAGCATATGGGTTGATAGTCTTCAAGCGGGTCCATATGGGCGGGTGCTTTATGTTTTGCTATATTTTGCTTCGTGCTTACAACTCTCGTTTTTGCTTCATTTGGTTCTTTGAGTTGTAACACTAAAACTCGATGGTCGTCTGCTACTTGTTTGCCACCCTGTTTGCGAAGATAAATTCCGCATGTGCGACGATAAATTCCGCACTTATCTCATTCTGCAGACGTCCATTTTCCATTATGCATGTCATTATCTTCATATATCTTCACATGCATAGTGGATTGTCATCATAAGCTGAAGTGGATCTCCACAAGTACAACCTGCCATGTGCATTTGCATTCCAAAAGCAAATTAACTTGTATGCACATCTTCAGGGGGAGCCCTTGCAACTTATGAAGACAATTCCTTATCCTTTACAATTTCACAGACTATATTCCCCGTTGAAAACTTCAACTAGTTTGTCATCAATCACCAAAAAGGGGGAGATTGTAAGTGCATCTAGTGCCACCCCTAGTTGGTTTTGGAGTATTGACGACAAACCTAGTTGAGGGACTAATGTGTTTGTGAGAATTGCAGGATAACACAGGTAGAAGTCCCTCATTGATTCGGTTTTACTACCAGAGATGACCCCTAAAAATGTATGAAGACATTGAAGTCAAAGGTGGTATATGAAGATATTCACATTGAAGACTATGACAAAAGAAGACACGTTATGAAGCCTATGGAGCTCGAAGACTTAGATCTTTCAGAGTTCTTTTTGTTTTGTGTTGAGTCATAGGAACCACCGTACCTGATGGGGAACGTTGCAGAAAACAAAAATTTTCCTACGGTTTCACCAAGATCCATCTATGAGTTCATCTAGCAAGGAGTAATTGGATTGCATCTACATACCTTTGTAGATCACGCGCGGAAGCGTTCAAAGAACGGGGATGAGGAAGTCGTAACACGACGTGATCCAAATCACCGAAGATCCTAGCGCCGAACGGACGGCACCTCCGTGTTCAACACACGTACGGTCAGCGCAACGTCTCCTTCTTCTTGATCCAGCAAGGAGGGAGGAGAGGTTGAGGAGATGGCTCCAGCAGCAGCACGACGGCGTGGTGGAGATGGAGCTGTAGTACTCCGTCAGGGCTTCGCCAAGCGCTATGGAGGAGGAGGAGGTATTGAGAGGGAGAAGGAGGCAACCAAAGGCGTGGAATGAAAAGCCCTCCTTCCCCCACTATATATAGGAGGGCCAGGGGGGCACCGGCCTAGGAGATCCAATCTCCTAGGGGGGCGGCGGCCAAGGGAGGTTTCCCTCCCCCCCAAGGCACCTATGAGGTGCCTTCCACTAGTGGGACTCTTCCCCTTTTGGAACCCTAGGCTCATGGGCCTCTTGGGGCTGGTGCGCTTGGCCCATGTAGGCCAATGCGCACCCCCTACAGCCCATGTGGCCCCCCAGGTGGCACCCGGTGGACCCCCAGGACCCTTCCGGTGGTCCCGGTACAATACCGATTACCCCGAAACTTGTCCCGATGGCCGAAACAGGACTTCCCATATATAAATCTTTACCTCCAGACCATTCCGGAACTCCTCGTGACGTCCAGGATCTCATCCGGGACTCCGAACAACATTCGGGTTACTGCATATACATATCCCTACAACCCTAGCGTCACCGAACCTTAAGTGTGTAGACCCTACGGGTTCGGGAGATATGTAGACATGACCGAGACGACTCTCCGGTCAATAACCAACAGCGGGATCTGGATACCCATGTTGGCTCCCACATACTCCACGATGATCTCATCGGATGAACCACGATGTCGAGGATTCAAGCAACCCCGTATGCAATTCCCTTTGTCAATCGATATGTTACTTGCCCGAGATTCGATCGTCGGTATCCCAATACCTCGTTCAATCTCGTTACCGGCAAGTCACTTTACTCGTACCGTAATGCATGATCCCGTGACCAGACACTTGGTCACTTTGAGCTCATAATGATGATGCATTACCGAGTGGGCCCAGTGATACCTCTCCGTCATACGGAGTGACAAATCCCAGTCTTGATCCGTGTCAACCCAACAGACACTTTCGGAGATACCCGTAGTATACCTTTATAGTCCACCCAGTTACGTTGTGACGTTTGATACACCCAAAGCACTCCTACGGTATCCGGGAGTTACACGATCTCATGGTCAAAGGAAAAGATACTTGACATTGGAAAAGCTCTAGCAAACGAACTACACGATCTTTGTGCTATGCTTAGGATTGGGTCTTGTCCATCACATCATTCTCCTAATGATGTGATCCCGTTATCAATGACATCCAATGTCCATAGCCAGGAAATCATGACTATCTGTTGATCAACGAGCTAGTCAACTAGAGGCTTACTAGGGACATATTATGGTCTATGTATTCACACGTGTATTACGATTTCCGGATAATACAGTTATAGCATGAATAAAGACAATTATCATGAACAAAGAAATATAATAATAATGCTTTTTTATTGCCTCTAGGGCATATTTCCAACAGTCTCCCACTTGCACTAGAGTCAATAATCTAGTTACATTGTGATGAATCGAACACCCATGGAATTCTGGTGTTGATCATGTTTTGCCCTAGGGAGAGGTTTAGTCAACGGATCTGCTACATTCAGGTCCGTATGTACTTTACAAATATTATGTTCTCCATCTTGAACATTTTCACGAATGGAGTTGAGCGACGCTTGATGTGCCTGTCTTCTTGTGAAACCTGGGCTCCTTGGCAAGTGCAATAGCTCCAGTGTTGTCACAGAAGAGTTTGATTGGCCCCGACGCATTGGGTATGACTCCTAGGTCGGTGATGAACTCCTTCACCCATATTGCTTCATGTGCTGCCTCCGAGGCTGCCATGTACTCCGCTTCACATGTAGATCCCGCCACGACGCTCTGCTTGCAACTGCACCAGCTTACTGCCCCACCATTCAAAATATACACGTATCCGGTCTGTGACTTAGAGTCATCCAGATCTGTGTCGAAGCTAGCGTCGACGTAACCCTTTACGACGAGCTCTTCGTCACCTCCATAAACGAGAAACATTTCCTTAGTCCTTTTCAGGTACTTCAGGATATTCTTGACCGCTGTCCAGTGTTCCTTGCCGGGATTACTTTGGTACCTTCCTACCAAACTTACGGCAAGGTTTACATCAGGTCTGGTACACAGCATGGCATACATAATAGAACCCTATGGCTGAGCATAGGGGATGACACTCATCTCTTCTATATCTTCTGCCCTGGTTGGACATTGAGCTGAGCTCAATTTCAGACCTTGCAACACAGGCAAGAACACCCCTTCTTACTGATCCATATTGAACTTCTTCAATATCTTATCAAGGTATGTGCTTTGTGAAGACCTATGAGGCGTCTTGATCTATCTCTATAGATCTTGATGCCTAATATATAAGTAGCTTCTCCAAGGTCCTTCATTGAAAAACTCTTATCAAGTAGCCTTAATGCTGTCCAAGAGCTTCTATATCATCCCATCAAAGTATGTCATCCACATAAATATGAGAATGCTACAGAACTCCCACTCACTTTCTTGGTAAAACGCAGGGCTTCTCATAAGTCTGCGTAAAACCCAAACGCTTGATTCATCTCATCAAAGCGAATGTTCAACTCCGAGATGCTTGCACCAGGCCCATAAATCGAGCGTTGGAGCTTGCACACCTTGTCAGCATTCTTAGGATCGACAAAACCTTCCGGCTGCATCATATACAATTCTTCCTTAAGGAAACCATTAAGGAATGCCGTTTTGACGTCCATTTGCCATATCTCATAATCGTAGAATGCGGCAATTGCTAACATGATTCGGACGGACTTCAGCTTCGCTACCGGTGAGAAAGTCTCATCGTAGTCAACCCCTTGAACTTGTCGATAACCCTTAGCGACAAGCCGAGCTTTATAGATGGTCACATTACCATCCGCGTCTGTCTTCTTCTTAAAGATCCATTTATTTTCTATGGCTCGCCGTTCAACGGGCAAGTCAGTCAAAGTCCATACTTCATTTTCATACATGGATCCTATCTCGGATTTCATGGCTTCTAGCCATTTGTCGGAATCCGGGCCCGCCATCGCTTCTTCATAGTTCGAAGGTTCACCGTTGTCTAACAACATGATTTCCAAGACAGGGTTGCCATACCACTCTGGTGCGGAACGTGTCCTTGTGGACCTTCGAATTTCAGTAGGAGCTTGATCAGAAGTATCTTGATCATTATCATTAACTTCCTCTCTAGTCGGTGCAGGCACCTCAGGAACATTTTCTAGTTGTGCCTTTTACCGGTTCAAGAGGTAATACTTCATCAAGTTCTACTTTCCTCCCACTTACTTCTTTCGAGAGAAACTCTTTCTCTAGAAAGGATCCATTCCTGGCAATAAAGATCTTGCCTTCGGATCTGAGGTAGAAGGTATACCCAATAGTTTCTTTAGGGTATCCTATGAAGACGCATTTTTCCGACTTGGGTTCGAGCTTTTCAGGTTGAAGTTTCCTGACATAAGCATCGCATCCCCAAACTTTTAGAAACGACAGTTTAGGTTTCTTCCCAAACCATAATTCATACGGTGTCGTCTCAACGGATTTCGACGGAGCCCTATTTAAAGTGAATGCGGCAGTCTCTAAAGCATAGCCCCAAAAAGATAGCGGTAAATCGGTAAGAGACATCATAGATCGTACCATAATCAATAGAGTGCGATTACGACATTTGGACACACCATTACGCTGAGGTGTTCCAGCGGCGTGAGTTGTGAAACTATTCCACATTTTCTTAAGTGTGTGCCAAATTCGTGACTCAAGTATTCTCCCCCACGATCTGATCGTAGAACTTGATTTTCCTGTCACGTTGATTCTCAACCTCACTCTGAAATTCCTTGAACTTTTCAAAGGTCTCAGACTTGTGTTTCATTAAGTAGACATACCCATATCTACTCAAGTCATCAGTGAGGGTGAGAACATAACGATAACCACCGCGATCCTCAATGCTAATTGGACTGCACACATCAGTATGTATGATTTCCAATAAGTTGGTTGCTCGCTCCATGTTCCTGAGAACGGAGTCTTGGTCATTTTTCCCATGAGGCATGGTTCGCACGTGTCAAATGATTCATAATCAAGAGACTCTAAAAGTCCATCTGCATGGAGCTTCTTCATGCGTTTGACACCTATGTGACCAAGGCGGCAGTGCCACAAGTATGTGGGACTATCATTATCAACCTTACATCTTTTGGTACTCACACTATGAATATGTGTAGTAATACACTCGAGACTCATTAAGAATAAACCATTGACTATCGGAGCATGACCATAAAACATATGTCTCATATAAATAGAACAACCATTATTCTCGGATTTAAATGAGTAGCCATCTCGTATTAAACGAGATCCTGATACAATTTTCATGCTCAAACATGGCACTAAATAACAATTATTGAGGTTTATAACTAATCCCGTAGGTAAATGTAGAGGTAGCGTGCCGACGGCGATCACATCGACCTTGGAACCATTCCCGACGTGCATCGTCACCTCGTCCTTCACCAGTCTCCGTTTATTCCGCAGCTCCTGCTGTGAGTTACAAATATGAGCAACGGCACCGGTATCAAATACCCAGGAGTTACTACGAGCACTGGTAAGGTACACATCAATTACATGTATATCAAATATACCTTTGGTGTTGCCGGCCTTCTTGTCCGCTAAGTATTTGGGGCAGTTCCACTTCCAGTGACCCTTCCCTTTGCAATAAAAGCACTCTGTCTCAGGCTTGGGTCCATTCTTTGACTTCTTCCCGACAGCTTGCTTGCCGGGTGC
Source organism: Triticum urartu (assembly GCF_003073215.2). Taxonomy (NCBI): domain Eukaryota; kingdom Viridiplantae; phylum Streptophyta; class Magnoliopsida; order Poales; family Poaceae; genus Triticum; species Triticum urartu. The sequence goes on from NC_053024.1 coordinate 675,826,575, forward strand.
AGCAACTTCCTTGCCGTCCTTCTTGAAGTTCTTTTTACCCTTGCACTTCTTGAACTTAGTGGTTTTATTCATCATCAACACTTGATGTTCCTTCTTGACTTCTACCTCTGCTGATTTCAGCATAGCAAATACTTCAGGAATGGTCTTTACCATCCCCTGCATATTGAAGTTCATCACAAAGCTCTTGTAGCTTGGTGGAAGCGACTGGAGGATTCTGTCAATGACCGCGTCATCCGGGAGATTAACTCCCAGCTGAGTCAAGCGGTTATGTAACCCAGACATAGTGAGTATGTGCTCACTGACAGAACTATTTTCCTCCATATTACAGCTGAAGAACTTATCGGAGACTTCATATCTCTCGATCCGGGCATGAGCTTGAAAAACCATTTTCAGCTCTTCGAACATCTCATATGCTCCATGTCTCTCAAAACGCTTTTGGAGCCCTGGCTCTAAGCTGTAAAGCATGCCGCACTGAACGAGGGAGTAGTCATCAGTACGTGTCTGCCAAGCGTTCATAGCGTCTTGGTTCTGTGGGACGGGTGGATCACCTAGCGGTGCTTGTAGGACATAATCTTTCTTGGCAGCTATGAGGATGATCCTCAGGTTCCGGACCCAGTCCGTATAGTTGCTGCCATCGTCTTTCAGCTTGGTTTTCTCTAGGAACGCGTTGAAGTTGAGGACTACGTTGGCCATTTGATCTACAAGACATATTGCAAAGATTTTAGACTAAGTTCATGATAATTAAGTTCATCTAATCAAATTATTAATGAACTCCCACTCAGATTAGACATCCCTCTAGTCATCTAAGTGTTACACGATCCGAGTCGACTAGGCCATGTCCGATTAACACGTGAAGACGACTAGTCATCGCCGGTGAACATCTTCATGTTGATCCGTATCTTCCATAACGACTCGTGTTTCGACCTTTCGGTCTCTGTGTTCCAAGGCCATGTCTGTACATGCTAGGCTCGTCAAGTTAACCCTAAGTGTTTTTGCATGTGTAAAACCTGTCTTACACCCGTTGTATGTGAACGTAAGGATCTATCACACCCGATTAACACGTGGTGCTTCGAAACGACGAACTGTAGCAACGGTGCACAGTTAGGGGAGAACACTTCTTGAAATTGTTGTAAGGGATCATCTTATTTACTACCGTCGTTCTAAGTAAACAAGATGCAAAACATGATAAACATCACATGCAATCAAATAATAATAGTGACATGATATGGCCAATATCACATAGCTCCTTTGATCTCCATCTTGGGGCTCCATGATCATCCTGTCACCGTCATACTCATCGACATGTAAGTTGTGATTCCTTGTACAATAGCATGAACATCTCATACATCACATATAGATCATTCATCATTCATCACAACTTTGGCCATATCATATCACAAAGCACTTGCTGCAAAAACAAGTTAGACGTCCTCTAATTGTTGTTGCAGGTTTTACGTGGCTGAAGTAGGGTTCTAACAAGAACGTTTTCTTACCTACGTGAAAGCCACAACGTGATTTGTCAACTTCTATTTACCCTTCATAAGGACCCTGTTCATCGAATCTGCTCCAACTAAAGTAGGAGAGACAGACACCCGCCAGCCACCTTATGCAACTTGTGCATGTTAGTCGGTGGAACCGGTCTCACGTAAGCGTACGTGTAAGGTTGGTCCGGGCCGCTTCATCCCACAATACCGTTGAAGCAAGATAAGACTAGTAGCGGCAAGAAAGTTGACAACATCTACGCCCACAACAAATTGTGTTCTACTCGCGCAAGAGAACTACGCATAGACCTAGCTCATGATGCCACTGTTGGGGAACGTTGCAGAAAACAAAAATTTTCCTACTCGTTTCACCAAGATCCATCTAGGAGTTCATCTAGCAACGAGTGATTAGATGCATCTACATACCTTTGTAGATCGCGAGCGGAAGCGTTCGAAGAACGGGGTTGATGTAGTCGAACACGACGTGATTCAAATCACCGGAGATCCTAGCACCGAACGGACGGTACCTCCGCGTTCAACACACGTACGGAACGGATGACGTCTCCTCCTTTCTTGATCCAGCAAGGGGGGAGGAGAGGTTGATGAAGATCCAGCAGCACGACGGCGTGGTGGTGGATGCAGGGCGTCACAGTAGCAGGGCTTCGCCGTGTACTACGAGGGAGAGATGTAACAGGGGAGAGGGAAGCACCAAAGGCTGAGGTATGAAGTCCTCCCTCTCCTCAACTATATATAGGAGGGCCAAGGGGGGGGGTGCGCCAGCCTAGGAGATCCAATCTCCTAGGTGCGGCAGGCAAGGGGAGGTTTCCCTCCCCCCCAAGGCACCTAGGAGTGCCTTCCACCATTGGGACTCTTCCCTTTTATGGAAACCTAGGCGCATGGGCTTTTGGGGCTGGTGACCTTGGCCCATGCAGTCCAAGGCGCACCCCCTACAGCCCATGTGGCCCCCCGGGACAGGTGGCCCCACCCGGTGGGCCCCCGGGACCCCTCCGGTGGTCCCGGTACAATACCGATAACCCCGAAACTTGTCCCGATGGCCGAAACAGCACTTCCTATATATAATTCTTTACCTCCGGACCATTCCGGAACTCCTCGTGATGTCCGGGATCTCATCCGGGACTCCGAACAACATTCGGGTTACTGCATATACATATCTTCACAACCCTAGCGTCACCGAACCTTAAGTGTGTAGACCCTACGGGTTCGGGAGACAATGCAGACATGACCGAGACGACTCTCCGGTCAATAACCAACAGCGGGATCTGGATACCCATGTTGGCTCCCACATGCTCCATGATGATCTCATCGAATGAACCATGATGTCGAGGATTTAATCAACCCCGCATACAATTCCCTTTGTCAATCGGTATGTTACTTGCCCGAGACTCGATCGTCGGTATCCCAATACCTTGTTCAATCTCGTTACCGGCAAGTCACTTTACTCATACCGTAATGCATGTTCCCGTGATCAACCACTTGGTCACCTTGAGCTCATAATGATGATGCATTACCGGAGTGGGCCCAGTGATACCTCTCCGTTATATGGAGTGACAAATCCCAGTCTCGATCCGTGTCAACCCAACAAACACTTTCGGAAATACCTGTAGTGCACCTTTATAGTCACCCAGTTACGTTGTGACGTTTGATACACCCAAAGCACTCTTACGGTATCCGGGAGTTACACGATCTCATGGTCAAAGGAAAAGATACTTGACATTGGAAAAGCTCCAGCAAAACGGACCTACAACGATCTTGTGCTATGCTTAGGATTTAGGTCTTGTCCATCACATCATTCTCCTAATGATGTGATCCCGTTATCAATGACATCCAATGTCCATAGCCAGGAAACCATGACTATCTGTTGATCAACGAGCTAGTCAACTAGAGGCTTACTAGGGACATATTATGGTCTATGTATTCACACGTGTATTTAGGATTTCCCGATAATACAGTTATAGCATGAATAAAGACAATTATCATGAACAAAGAAATATAATAATAATACTTTTATTATTGCCTCTAGAGTGAGATTATGAACATGCATACAAAAATAATATGGTGAGATTATGTAAGGAGAGCATGCAGAAATTTAGAGTGATGGCATAACAACCAGTGGATCGATGTTTTTCCGTTGAACCAAAATAGCCCTAATGGATCGACGTGAATGTATAGTAATAAGTGATGCAACAAGTGTACAACCTCTTTGCCGTAGCCGTGTCGACCTCAGCATCATTGGGTTGGTCGCTGAAGCAGTTGAGGCAGAGGTGGCTGTCGGAGGTGTGGAGAAAGATCTGAGGAATCTATAGACGGCGTCCAGGGCACTGCTCTATTGTGATGGATCGTTCTATCGTTGGGGCAGCTCCGGTGAGCCGTAAGACGTCAAGGCTGAAGCAGCACAAGACAGACATCGTCAATCTCAAGTGGGATTCTAATAGCATCTCCAATAGATGATATAAAATGGATGTAAAATTAACATCACCAAAAACCACCTGACTACAACAAATGAGGTAAAAACTGTTGACTTTGAACTTAACTGTCAAAACTGAAATTTACTGTGGAATCTGAATGCTACTGTCGAAACTGAACGCAATGGTAGCAGAGAGGCACTTGACATGTAGTTTAGGGAGGGCCTGCAGTTCATCTTCAACCTACACCCCCCTGAGCCGCCAGCCACCACGGGCCGAACCGCCGGCCCCAGCGCCGCCTCGCCGCCCCGAAACAACTCGCCACCGCCGCCCCGACCAGCCCTCTAGGCCCCCCGCCCCCCACCCTGAACCCTAAGATAGATAGTGGGGTACCTCTCCGGCGAGCCCCCGTCCCCGCTACGGGTGGTTCTTAACTCCAGCGAGCCCTCCCAACCCCTGAAAATCGATTGACCCAAAAGTCGATTTAGTCGACCGAAGAGTGGCTTAACTGGAGCATAGCAGTAGCACGAGCGAGGGGGAGAGCAGCAGCAGCAGCTGGGCGAGCGAGCGATCGAGCGAGAGCCGGAGCAGCAGCAGCAGCAGCAGCAGCTGGGCGAGCGAGCGATCGAGAGCCGGAGCAGCAGCAGCAGCAGCAGCGAGAGCCGGAGCAGCAGCAGCAGATCCGGCTGGTATGGACGCCGCCGCCGAAGGGGCCTCGCACTGGGGGAGAGCCACCATGGAGATGTCGCCCGCGGCACCGGCTTCAAGGTAGCCGCTCCATGGGGGTGCGGGATGGAGCACCGTCGGTGCCGGGAGGTCGAGTTAAGGAGAAGGTGCGATGCGATGAGTGTACAACCTCTTTGGTGGCGCTGAGTAGGCCTCGGCTTTGTCCAAGGAGTCAGTGAGGATGTTGCGGTTCCGGTGGAGCAGGTTAAGGCGGCGTTGTGGGATGGAGCAGCCGCGATAGACGAGGCGAACGTCGGAGCAGCTCCTTGGAGGTGGAGGACGGGGCGGCCGAACCGGCGGGACGGCGAGATGGACGACGGATCCTTATCCTGGGAGGTGGACGAGGGACGTCGAGCTGTTGCGATGGACAATGTCGTCGGGGAAGTGGCTCCGGCTAGGCAGCGGTGATGTGGCGGACGGAGGAGGGTGGGGTTTCGCGGCTGGAGCGAAGAGGTTATGGCGGCCTGGGATTTCGAATGGCGAAAACGGGGCGATGGGAGGGGGTGAAGCATGACATAGGGACGCGTTTGTCCAAAATGTAGGGTGTGTTACAAAAGTACCCCCCACCGATTTGAATTAGCGGCCCTTTCGGCTCAGGGTTAGAAGGGGGATTTCGCGTGTCGGGATTTGGCAGCTGAAGGGAGTTTTCGCGCGCGTTGTAATTTCGAGATAGCAAGGCGCGGGTTGTGAAGGCGCCAGTTTTGGGAGCACGATATCTGAATTTTCGGGATATAACAAGACGCGGGTTGAATTTTAGGGACAAGCCTAACGTGTAGTAATATTGTACTTGTATGTACCAAATCAATTCGCACTTCCCTCAACCAAAAAGAAAACGAAAAAAATAAAACTATTCACACCACACAAAGAGATAGTCTTGCCCCGTTTTACTATACAAATGCTATTCAAAGATACTCCCTCCTTCCATCTATATAGGGCCTAATGCGTTTTTCGATGCTAACTTTGATCAAATATTAGAGCAATGATATATGACATGCAACTTACACAAAGCACACCATTAAATTCGTCTGTGAAAGGTTCTTACAATGATATAATTTTCACATTGTGCATGTCATGTACTGTTAATCTTGTCAATAGTCAAAGGCGGTCTTAAAAATCTCATTACGCCCTATATAGATGGAAGGAGGGAGTACGAATCCATGTTATGTCCAATTAAATTTTTTCGCTTGTTGTATAATGCATGTAACCAACTCATACCAACATTTTAGTGCATTCCAAATGTCTATACTACCGCTGCAATTCGAACTAAATTTGAATTCGTTTCTCTATTTCAATAAGAATCTACAATCATGATTGTTGCCAACTTCAACCTTCATAGTTTCCTTGCTATCCGCCAGATATAAATCGGACGGCCTATAATGCGGGATGGCAGGCACACCATCATCAACAACTCCGTTTTTTTATAAGAGTAGAGATAAAATATATTAAATGTAGTATAAAATGCTCATAACAACACCATGTGTATCACCGTTATATATATTCACACATGCGTCATTTTGAAACACTATGATAAATTCTTCAAATATCCGAATTCGCTTTTTATAATGAAGTATATATGATCTCTATTCGTCTTTTACACCCACACAACCCTCTTATCTTTGTAGCTAGCGCTAACTTTCTCTTGTGCATGCACACGCCCGCATCCCTCTCACCCTCCCTCAGCATTCTCTAGCTCCATCGCACAAATTCGTCTTTTCACTTTAGGTCGTTCACCCACGGTGTGTGTAGGCCTCCCAGCTCCTTCTTTACGGCACACATCGATTGATATGCCTCTCTAGCCAGGTGTTCCTAGCACAAACACAAGCTTCCCCTCTTCTCTTGTCACCGTCCATGCCTCACTCCCACCACTCTTTTCATCATTCTCGTACTCGCACACTCCTCCCCCCTCGATATAGTATGCCTCTCGTACCACCTCCTACATGCATCCCTCTCTCTCTATTCTTCTCCTCATGCCTCATTTGCTTCTAACACACACATGCATGTATACCGATCGATCTCCCAACATATACCTAGATCGACTTTAACTACCCCCCATCGATCGACGTACCTCACAAGTTATGTCTCTCCTTTATCTAACAAAGGGCGATTGATCTTCCTATGTAGTTACGTCTGCTTACCACAGTCACATCGTCCCCCCTCATCATTTGTGCATGCCTCCTGACCCGTCTCTCACACGGACGTGCACAGACAACAAGCAGCCATCTCCTATCTTATTGATATTGCGGGCGTGCCCTCCGTTTGTCTAGCAAGCCTATCCCACCATTTGTTAGAAGCAACTCCACTACCACCCCCTCCAACACTCTAGCTCTGTCTCTCTCCCAACCTTATTCCTCTCCTGCACATATGCATGGATGCCGATCGATCTCCCTTAATACATGAGGCAGATCGATCTCCTTAATACATAAGGTAGGCCTCGCTCTCCTCCTCCACACATATACCAGCCATTGTACCTCTATAGTTAATTGGGCCTCCCTCTTCCCCCACCAAACACCGATAGTCGAGCGCTGCAGGTAGGTATCCATGCCATAGAGACAAAATGCACATGTCCCATCTCACGTTCCAATAGGCCAGCCACTCTATATCTTTGACGTGGGCACACACAAATTCGATGGCACTCTTTATCGATCGCGCGCGCACGCACACACACACATCATCCCTCTCTTCGATTCTATGGACACCTCAAGATGCATTTGTATGAGTAGTTTATCTTGTGAGAGAAAAGGTTGAACGAGGGAAGGCCTTATTTACGAATGTGGAGAGACGTGTGGGTATATTTATTTTTGCAAAATTGTCATAGTTTCTTTCCTATCCGTTAGATATAAATCCGACGGCCTATATTGCAGGATGGCACGCACACCATCATCCCTAACTCTGTTTTCTACTTCCTCCGTCCGAAAATACTTGTCATCAAAATGGATAAAAAGAGATGTATCTAAAACTAAAATACGTCTAGATACATTTCCTTTTATCCATTTTGATGACAAGTATTTCCGGACGACGGGAGTATTTGTCTTTTTAGAGATTTCAACAAGTGACTATGACCGGACCTTACCAACATACTCAAAAAAGTAGTCCATAATTTTGATGTTACCCTCTTTTCTTGGCGATGCAGTGCCATCTGGATACCTCATAAATAAATAAAGTACTACATGATACTAATATATGATACATGGCGCAGGAGTACTAAGTATTATTAATACAGTTTTGCTAGAACTCATCTAGATGAGATATAATTTGGTCTCATTCATCTTTTATAGCCATTGGATGTGATGCTATATAAGATGCGTGTTTGCTGACGTGGGTTGTATTTGTTCTTGTGCAACGAACTGACCACTGGATGTCATGTTTGATAGTCTCAAGTCATTAAAAGCATACAAGCCCCACATCTCTTCTTGGTTGATTCCTCTATTCATGTCAAAAAATAAGAAACAACGTGAGAGTTAATGCACCACGCCTATGTGTTTACTATTTGGTTTTCGTAAGATGACTTAATACTCACCTAGATGGAGGGAGTATTCGATTTGACAGCGGGTGGCGCAGTTCCCGATATGGCTTTAATGTAGACGAGGGAGGGAGTAGCGGTTCCCGATATGTTGAACGGCCAATGCATCCTCCTTCAACTAATGCATGAGGGAAGTAATGGGAGGAGGTCAGGGAAAAGAGGTTGCACGATGTGAATGCAACGCAGTTTGCCCTCATTGACCTCATATAAAGGCGCCCCTCCATTCCAATGCATCTACCACATCGTACGCACCTAAGCATTTGCCTAAGCACCTACACTAAGCGCAAAAGAGCTCACTCCAGACCCATGGGCGGCGATGCTCGTGAGCAGCCAGCGGCTGCGCCAGATGGTCCACGATGCTGGCCTGCGGCATGGCGCCGAGGATCGTCTCTAGACGGTGTTGGAGACCGGCTGGTGGATGGCCGCCTTCGACGCCAACTATGACTCTCAATTGGACCAGATGATCATTGCCACCAGCAACAAGTTCACCGTCCTCAAGAATCTCGCGGACGATATCACCGTACTACTCCAGCCCATGCGCCCGGGCTCCTCATTGCTTGCCACCCTAATCGGCCTCCATGGCCGGAACCTCTTTCAACCACTGGTGGCCCTGCGACTGCCCGCCGACGCCACGAAGAATGTCCACCTGGAGGTCGCGCTCGCCGCGAGGCACCTCGCCCTGCAAGAATTCGTCGACCTACATGTCCACATGTACGAGGAAATCGTGTACATAGGTATCTTCAAGGCCAGTGAGGACGCTACGACGTTCGCCTTCCTCAACCGGCTGGAAGCCTTGGATGCCTTTGCTGAGAAGCACCTCGACCTCGCCACAAAAGCCGCCGCTCCTTAGCCGTCGGTCGGTGGCCCGGCGCACTAAGTTGAGGAGGAGGAGGTCGTACGTTCATGGATCCATCTTTCTTCTTGCCTTTTGTAATCACCACTGCAATCGCATCATCGTGGCCTTAATTCTTGTTGTGCTGTTGCATTCTCGTTCCAGTCAATACCTACATGTGCGACCCCTTTGCTTAATTAATATGCATCACTGGTAACTAGTACTCCCATTCCGGTCAATTTATAAGTTGTGCTTAACATTTTTTCCATCAACTAACTTCGTGCAACGCGTGGGCATTTTGCTAGAAACACTAGAATAATGTCTATATAATCCGTATGTGATAGTCATTTGAAATCTCAAAAAAGACAAATATTTAGGTACGGAGGGAGGTAATATATTAGGAGTATAATCAAAACAATAGTGATTTCTTTTTCAAGTTTTGTTGAGAACTAATACTACTATTCTAACTATCTTTGGATCCGTCACAACGCACGGGCACATTGCTGGTAAAAGGAAAAGGCCTACCGCGTTCGCGTCGCACCCCCACACGCCCGGGAATCGGGAGTACAACATGGCCCGTCCGGCACGACACATAGCTTAGGGAAGGCGTGTTTCCTAGCATTTTCACTTTCATGTGGGACCTCCATTGAGCAAACCGACACCCCGCCCGCCGCCGGGTTGGAAAACAGAAACGAGGGCAAGATCTAGCTGTAGCACGGAAGCCAAGAAATTTGGTGTCAGACAGGGCTCGTTGATAGAGTAGGAGCATTCCGTACTAGTACTACTCCTACTAGTACCAAGTTTGTACTCCTAATACTATATTACTAGTACTACCACTATACAACTAGTAGGTACGTGCACGGCACAACATCGTAGGAACAAAAAACAAGAAGATCTTGTTTTGGATGATTTATCTTTTTTTCAATCAACGTAGTATGAATAATATGACGTGGGGGGCACCCATGAAGCTTATGTGGCTTGGTTGCATGGCTACGGAAGGTTAGAGAAAAATAAATAGATAATGTGTTTAGAGTGCACTCCACTAAATAGATATATATACTTTGGATCCATTGCAATGGACTGGCACATCTATATCTATACCCCCTATATAGTGTGTGAAAAACTTTGGAAGTTGGTCATTGGATGAAGCCAATCCGGCGGTACAAAGATGGCAAATCCGAGCACTGCTGGCCATTGGATATCATCCACCAGGTTCTGACACATGTATAATCTAGAAGACTCCATGGTTGAACTTAATTCATGACTAAGGGCCTCTTTGATTCATAGGATTGCAGAAACACATAAATAGGAAAAAGTAGGATTGGAATGGCATGTTCATTGGATCCCTATAGGATTTGAGTTTGTTTGATTGTGTCACATGAAAAACAAAGGATTTCTTTCAAGATGTTGGAGTGCATGTTAGAATTCCTGTGAAATGTAGTACAAATGAATCCTTAGGAAAATATTCTACATGATTCAATCCTACGAATCAAATGACCAACGTAGGAAAAATTCCTAAGGATTCTAATCCTTCAAAGATCCTATGAAAATCCTTTGAATAAAACAGACCCTAACTTTGCCACAACTAAGCTTAGGCAAAGTTATTAGTTCTTCAAAACGAGAGAAACAAGTTGGCAAGCCTAAGGGAATCTTGCCACATTTTTTGTGTGTATGTCATGTGGGGCCTTAGTGTGGCTTGCCTAAGGTGTGGCTTGAACCAAACACTCACCTAAGTTAATCAAACTTGCCTAACCTTACATTCCACCAGATTTTGCCACATGTTAGAATCCAGAAAGCTCCACATGTAGAAGCATAATGCACAAACCACCAGAATCTCATGCATGCAATGCACGTGTACCTTACTAGTACTAGTAGTTGGTAGTAGTAAGAAATTCCGAGTTTGGATGAGCAGTATGTGGATGATACGTCTCCAACGTATCTATATTTTTTGATTGCTCCATGCTATATTATCTACTGTTTTGGACATTATTGGGCTTTATTATCCACTTTTATATTATTTTTGGGACTAACCTATTAACCGGAGGCCCAGCCCAGAATTGCTGTTTTTGCCTGTTTTAGGGTTTCGAAGAAAAGGAATATCAAACGGAGTCCAAACGGAATGAAACCTTCGGAACGTGATTTTCTCATCAGATAAGATCCAGGAGACTTGGACCCTCCGTCAAGAAAGCCACGAGGCGGTCACGAGGGTGGAGGGCGCCCCCCTAGGGCGCGCCCCCTGCCTCGTGGGCCCCTCGAAGCTCCACCGACGTACTTCTTCCTCCTATATATATCCACGTACCCCCAAACGATCAGATACAGAGCCAAAAACCTAATTCCACCGCCGCAACTTTCTGTATCCACGAGATCCCATCTTGGGGCCTGTTCCGGAGCTCCGCCGGAGGGGGCATCGATCACGGAGGGCTTCTACATCATCACCAAGCCTCTCCGATGAAGTGTGAGTAGTTTACTTCAGACCTACGGGTCCATAGTTAGTAGCTAGATGGCTTCTTCTCTCTTTTTGGATCTCAATACAATGTTCTCCCCCTCTCTTGTGGAGATCTATTCGATGTAATCTTCTTTTTGCGGTGTGTTTGTTGAGACCGATGAATTGTGGGTTTATGATCTAGTCTATCTATGAATAATATTTGAATCTTCTCTGAATTCTTTTATGTATGATTGGTTATCTTTGCAAGTCTCTTCGAATTATCAGTTTGGTTTGGCCTACTAGATTGATCTTTCTTGCAATGGGAGAAGTGCTTAGCTTGGGTTCAATCTTGCGGTGTCCTTTCCCAGTGACAGTAGGGGCAGCAAGGCACGTATTGTATTGTTGCCATCGAGGATAACAAGATGGGGTTTTTATCATATTGCATTGAATTGCTATCCCTCTACATCATGTCATCTTGCTTAAGGCGTTACTCTTTGAACTTAATACTCTAGATGCATGCTGGATAGCGGTCGATGAGTGGAGTAATAGTAGTAGATGCAGGCAGGAGTCGGTCTACTTGTCTCGGACGTGATGCCTATATACATGATCATATCTAGATATTCTCATAACTATGCTCAATTCTGTCAATTGCTCAACAGTAATTTGTTCACCCACCGTAGAATACTTATGCTCTTGAGAGAAGCCACTAGTGAAACCTATGGCCCCCGGGTCTCTTTCTCATCATATCAATCTCCATCACTTTATTATTGCTTTGCTTTTACTTTTTTTACTTTGCATCTCTATACCAAAAATAACAAAAATATTATTTATCATCTCTATCAGATCTCACTTTCGTAAGTGACCGTGAAGGGATTGACAACCCCTAAGCGCGTTGGTTGCGTTGAGCTATTGTTTTGGTGTAGGTACGAGGGACTCGAGCGTAGCCTCCTACTGGATTGATACCTTGGTTCTCAAAAACTGAGGGAAATACTTACGCTACTTTGCTGCATCATCCCTTCCTCTTCGGGGAAATCCAACGCAGTGCTCAAGAGGTAGCAAGAAGAATTTCTGGCCGTTGCCGGGGAGTCTGCGCAAAAGTCAACATACCAAGTACCCATCACAATCCCTATCTCCCGCATTACATTATTTGCCATTTGCCTCTGTTTTCCTCTCCCCCACTTCACCCTTGCCGTTTTATTCGCCCTCTCTCTCTATCCTCCCTCTCTATTTGCCTCTTTTTGCCCGTTTGCTTTTTGTTTGCTGTGTGTTATTTGCTTGTTTGTCGCGATGGCTCAAGATAATACTAAATTGTGTGACTTCACCAATACCAACAATAATGATTTCCTTAGCACTCCGATTGCTCCTCTTACCGATGCTGAATCTTGTGAAATTAATGCTGCTTTGCTGAATCTTGTCATGAAAGATCCGTTTCCGGCCTTCCTAGTGAAGATGCCGCTACCCATCTTAATAGCTTCGTTGATTTGTGTGACATGCAAAAGAAGAAAGATGTCGATAATGATATTGTTAAATTGAAGCTATTTCCTTTTTCGCTTAGAGATCGTGCTAAAGCTTGGTTTTCATCTTTGCCTAAAAATAGTATTGATTCATGGAACAAGTGCAAAGATGCTTTTATCTCTAAGTATTTTCCTCCCGCTAAGATCATCTCTCTTAGAAACGATATTATGAATTTTAAGCAACTTGATCATGAACATGTTGCACAAGCTTGGGAGAGAATGAAATTAATGATACGTAATTGCCCTACTCATGGTTTGAATTTGTGGATGATTATACAAAAATTTTTATGCCGGATTGAATTTTGCTTCTAGAAATCTTTTAGATTCGGCCGCGGGAGGCACTTTTATGGAAATCACTTTAGGAGAAGCTACTAAACTCCTAGATAATATTATGGTTAATTATTCTCAATGGCATACTGAAAGATCTACTAATAAAAAGGTGCATGCGATAGAAGAAATTAATGTTTTGAGTGGAAAGATGGATGAACTTATGAAATTATTTGCTAATAAGAGTGTTTCTTCTGATCCTAATGATGTGCCCTTGTCTACTTTGATTGAGAATAATAATGAATCTATGGATGTGAATTTTGTTGGTAGGAACAATTTTGGTAACAACGCGTATAGAGGAAATTTCAATCCTAGGCCTTATCCTAGTAATCCCTCTAATAATTATGGTAATTCCTACAACAATTCTTATGGAAATTATAATAAGATGCCCTCTGATTTTGAATCTAATATTAAAGAATTTATTTCTTCGCAAAAGAATTTTAATGCTATGATTGAAGAAAAATTGCTTAAGATTGATGATTTGGCTAGGAACGTTGATAGAATTGCTCTTGATGTTGATTCTTTGAAACTTAGATCTATTCCACCTAAGCATGATATCAATGAGTCTCTCAAAGCCATGAGAATTTCCATTGACGAGTGCAAAGAAAGAACCGCTAGGATGCGTGCTAAGAAAGATGCCTTTATATAAAGCGTGTTCTTCTAGTTCCTATGAAAATAATGATGAAGATCTAAAAGTTATTGATGTGTCCCCTATTAAATCTTTGTTTTGCAATATGAATCTTGATAATGATGGGACTGAATATGATCCACCTTTACCTAGAAGGCGTTCTAAGAATTCTGAATCTTTTGATCTTGATGCTAAATTTGATAAAAGTGGGATTGAAGAAATTAAAACCCTAGATGTTGCTAAACCCACTATTATGGATTTCAAGAATTTAACTATGAAAATTGCTCTTTGATTGATTGTATTTCCTTGTTGCAATCCGTGCTAAATTCTCCTCATGCTTATAGTCAAAATAAAGCGTTTACTAAACATATCGTTGATGCCTTGATGCAATCTTATGAAGAAAAACTTGAATTGGAAGTTTCTATCCCTAGAAAACTTTATGATGAGTGGGAACCAACTATTAAAATTAAAATTAAAGATCATGAGTTTTATGCTTTGTGTGATTTGGGTGCTAGTGTCTCTACTATTCCCAAAACTTTGTGTGATTTGCTAGATTTCCGTAATTTTGATGATTGCTCTCTAAACTTGCATCTTGCGGATTCCACTATTAAGAAACCTATGGGAAGAATTAATGATGTTCTTATTGTTGCAAATAGGAATTATGTGCCCATAGATTTTATCGTTCTTGATATAGATTGCAATCCTTCTTGCCCTATTATTCTCGATAGACCTTTCCTTAGAACGGTTGGTGCAATTATTGATATGAAGGAAGGGAATATTAGATTTCAATTTCCATTAAAAAAGGGCATGGAACACTTCCCTATAAAGAAAATAAAATTACCATATGAATCTATTATGAGAGCCACTTATGGATTGCCTACCAAAGATGGCAATACTAGATCTATTCTTGCTTGTTATGCCTAGCTAGGGGCGTTAAACGATAGCGCTTGTTGGGAGGCAACCCAATTTTATTTTTATTCCTTGCTTTTTGCTCCTGTTTAGTAATAAATAAATTATTTAGCTCTGTTTTGGTTGTGTTTTTTGTGTTTAATTAGTGTTTGTGCCAAGTAGAACCGTTGGGAAGACTTGGGGAAAGTCTTGTTGAACTTGCTGTAAAAAACAGAAACTTTAGCGCTTCACGAGAACTGTTGTCATTTTTATTTGGAAAGTGGACC
>NC_053024.1:675842625-675892657 GCF_003073215.2 Triticum urartu
ATCATCCAAACACTCATGGCCCGACTACGGCGCCAAAATAAAAGAGAACCCAACATGCGACAATGGTCCCAATCACCCCCAACTGGGCACCACTACTGATCATCGGGAAAGGAAACGTAGTAACGTTGAGAGTCTTCGTCGAACTCCCACTTGAGCTCATAAGCGTCTCCTAGAGCGGAATCATCAGGCCCTGCATCTGGTGTAATAGTAATCTGTGAGCCACAGGGACTCAGCAATCTCGTACCCTCGCGATCAAGACTATTCAAGCTTATAGGTAAGGCAAGGTAAAAATATGAGTGGAGCTGCAGCAAGCGACTAGCAAGTATGGTGGCTAACTTGTTCGCAAAAGAGAGCGAGAAGAGGAGGCAAAGCGTGAGCGAGAAACTAGAGAGCAACCTGCGCAAACATTAATCCAACACCGTCTCCGCTTCCCGGACTCCGCCGAGAAGAAGCCATCACGGTAACACACTCGGTTGATTCATTTTAATTCATTAAGGTTCAAGTTATCTACAACCGGACATTAACAAATTCCCATCTTCCCATAACCGCGGGCACGGCTTTCAAAAGTTCAATCCCTGCAGGGGAGTCCCAACTTAGCCCATGACAAGCTCTCACGGTCAACGAAGGAATAGACCTCCTCCCAAGGCGTTCCGATCAGACTCGGTATCTCAGTAACTCAAGACACTTCGACAGGTTAAAACAAGACCAGCAACACCGCCCGAATGTGCCGACAAATCCCGATAGGAGCTGCACATATCTCGTTCTTAGTGCACACTCAGATAGGTCAAGCTACGAGTAAAACCAACCCTCGAGTTTCCCCGAGGTGGCCCCGCAGGTTGCCCGGTTCGGACCAACACTCAGAGGGAGCCCTGGCCCGGGGGGGGGGGTTTAAATTAAGATGACCCTTGGGCTCCGGTAACACAAGGGAAAAAGAGGCTAGGTGGCGAACGGTAAAAGCAAGGTTGGGAATTGCTGGAAAAGCTTTAATCAAGGCGAACTATCAAGGGGTTCCCATTATAACCCAACCGCGTAAGGAACGCAAAATCCGGGAACATAACACCGATATGACGGAAACTAGGGCGGCAAGAGTGGAACAAAACACTAGGCGAGAGGCCGAGCCTTCCACCCTTTACCAAGTATATAGATGCATTAAGATAACATGGCAATATAATGATATCCCAACAAGTAAATAAATGTTCCAACAAGGAACGGCCTCCAATCTTCACCTGCAACTAGCAACGCTATAAGAGGGGCTGAGCAAAGCGGTAACATAGCCAATCAACGGTTTGCTAGGACAATGGTGGGTTAGAGGTTTGACATGGCAATTTGGGAGGCTTTCAAGCAAGTGGTAGGCATCGTAGCAATGCATAGCAAAAGAGCGAGCAAACTAGCATAACAAAGATAGTAGTGATTTCGAGGGTATGATCATCTTGCCTGCACAGTTGTCAGAGTTGAATGGATCCTCAAAAGCAAACTCAACAGGCTCCTCGTTAGCGAACTCTTCTCCCGGCTCTACCCAAACAAGACAAACAAGCAACAAGGATACAATCAACCACGTGCAAGAACAAGCAATAAGATGAAATGATGACATGCTATGCGGGACGCGATGTGGGATGCAAAATGCAAGATATGACAGGAAATGCATGAACCTGGCCTCAACATGGAAATCCAATTGTGCCACTGGAAAGATGAGATGAAATCGCTTGAAAACGATATAAAGAACGCCGGAATCGGAGTTACGGTTTGAAAATGGCAAGCGATTCAAAAATGACACCGGTCCGCGATTTACAGCAAGTAGGCATCTAAATGCAATGAGATGAACATGCTACAGCACCCAAACATGACAATAAAATACATGGCAGGAAAGCATTCTAGATGCTTAACAAAAGTCTAGCACTGAGCTACGGCCAAATCATCCATTAGGATGTTCAAACAAGCGTGGCAAAAACGCAAATGGTAAAACAGATCTCAGACTTAGTGAAATTAACACTTGTCTGGAATTTCAGATCATATAGCCCTCTTCGGAGCAACGAAACAACATGCTACAGGACCTGAACATGACAAAGAAAGACATGGCATGGAGCTACTCAACAAGATTAACAAAAGTCCCTTAGTGAGCTTGAGCCAAAAGGGATCACAAAATATACTAACAAGCACACGAACATAGCAAAAACATAATCAGTTTTCAGACTTTGTGAAAACTGGGTCATGCTGAAACATAACTCACGAAGGCATGTTTACAAGCTCGATGTACTCACCACGGTGCAAGTCATGGCAAGACAAGCATACACCCATAAAGAAGGCACAAAATACAAGCTAGATATGGCAAGATCAATGGCATAACATGCACGGATCAACTACAATAACATCGGCAAAATCGCAAACAAGTTGACGATCTGCCCAGATTCGCAACGAAGCAAAAGTAGAGCTCGATTGACTCAAGCTAGGGTGCTCCATAATTGCAAACAAAGACATGGATGGATAGAGAACTACAATAGTAACAAAACTCCCTTACTGATCATCCTCAAAAGAGGCACGTATCACTAGGAAATAACATGAACATATGGCATCATGAGATAAACAATCACAGGACTTAGTGAAATCACTAAGTCCCTGAAAACAGAATTACCGGGTGCCTCACTTTGCAAGCTTGCACAAGTTACCACACACATCCTAAAAATACATGGGTTGCACCTCTGGAAAGATGAAAAAATCCTTAACAAAACATATGAAGAACTCACGGGCATATCATGAACACATTAAACATGGTAAAAATGACAAAAGTGCTAAACGGAGTAACAGCATTTCGGGCATCAAGATGAGCTCAAATGAAAATGATCCAATGGAATTAAATGATTTACTCTCTGAGATGAACATTTTGATATGCTATATGCCCAAATCGGAGCTACGGATGCAAAGTTACGGAGCCGCGAACATGGCAACTTGGATCAGGAATTCTGGGACATAGACGAAAAACAACCTCTCCGGGACAGAACTAGGGTTTCGTGGCACGGACTTCGAGGACGACCGGAGCTTGGCCGGAACAGTGCTCGGGGTCGCCGGACTTGTCGTTCTTGCCGGATCCGGTGGGGAGGAGGAGGCCGGAGAGGCCGGCGATGGCGGCGGCGAGGTTGGCGCCTCGGGCGCGGGCTGTAGGCGAGGCGGGGCGGCACGGCGGGGCGCGGTGGCCGGTGGCGAAGGCGGCGCACGGCGCAGGTGGCGGCTCGGGCGCCCAGTCGGCGGCACGGGGGAGCAGGCGCGGGGAGGCGAGAGCCTCGGGCGGCGGCGGCGACCGGGCCCGCGGGGGCCGGATCTGGGCCCCGCGGGCCGCGCGACGGAGAGAGAGAGCTGGCCGGGTGAGGTGGCGGGCGCCGATTGGCTTGGAGTGGCGGCGGGGATGACGTGGCGAGCTCCGATAGGCCGGAGTGAGGTGGCGGAGGGCGGTGGGCACGTCCGGCGCGGCGTGGACACGTCCGGCGCGCGGAGCTGCAGTTTTTAGGGTTTCGGGGAGGAAGAAGAACCGAAAACGGAGGGGTGTATATCTAGGCATAGAGGGAGCTAGGAGAGTCCAAATGAGGTGTGGTTTTCGGCCACGCGATCGTGATCGAACGCTCTAGGACATGGAGCAGAGTTTGGTGGGTTTTGGGCCCAAATTGGAGGGGTGTTGGGCTGCAACACACACCAGGCCTTTTCGGTCCCTCGGTTAACCGTTGGAGTATCAAACGAAGTCCAAATGGTACGAAACTTGACAGGCGGTCTACCGGTAGTAAACCAAGGCCGCTTGGCAAGTCTCGGTCCAATCCGGAAATGTTTAATCCCCACACATGAAAGAAAGCTAGAAATGACCACCGAAGGAGAACGAAGCGCCCGAATGCAAAACGGACAACGGGGAAAATGCTCGAATGCATGAGATGAACACGTATGCAAATGCAATGCACATGATGACATGATATGAGATGCATGAAAACGATAACAACACACGGAGACAAAACCCGAACCCGAGGAACTAAATATAACTTAACGTTGGAAACGACAAGAGTTGGAGTACAAATAGGGAAAGTTACATCCGGGGTGTTACAACACTCCACCACTACGAAAGGATCTCGTCCCGAGATATAGGACTGAAAGAACGCCGGGTACTCAGAACGGAGGTGATCCTCGCGTTCCCAGGTAGCTTCACGGTCGGAATGTTGTGACCACTTGACTTCAAGAATAGCAACTGGGTGCTCATGATAAAAGAGATCTTCTTCGAGCTCAATGTCCTCGAAGTTGGCAGTGCGGTCATGAGTCTTGAAGCACTTTCGAAGCTGAGAGACATGGAACACGTCATGAACATTTGCAAAGTTTGAAGGAAGCTCGAGTTGATAGGCGAGGTCGCCTCTCTTGCTGACAATCTTGAAAGGTCCCACGTATCTAGGGGCAAGCTTCCCTTTGATACCGAAGCGACGAGTACCTTTCATAGGAGAGACGCGGAGGTAAACATGATCTCCGATCTCGAAAGCCAAATCACGGTGCTTACTATCATAGTAGCTCTTCTGGCGGGATTGGGCTGCTTTGAGGTTATAACGAATGACTTTGCACATTTCTTCTGCTTCTGTGATTAAGTCATTACCCAAAAGCTGACGTTCACCGGTTTCAGACCAGTTGAGAGGGGTACGGCACTTCCTGCCATACAAAATTTCAAAAGGGGCCTTGCCCGAACTTGCTTGAAAACTGTTGTTGTAGGAGAATTCAGCATAAGGAAGACAATCCTCCCACTTCATGCCAAAGGAGATCACACAAGCCCTGAGCATATCTTCAAGAATCTGGTTGACACGCTCGACTTGACCGCTTGTTTGAGGATGGAAAGCTATGCTGAAGCGGATGTTAGTGCCCATGTCCTTCTGGAAAGAATCCCAAAACTTCGAGGTAAAGATGCTGCCACAGTCTGAAGAGATCACTTGAGGAATACCGTGCAGAGAGACAATGCGAGAGGTATAGAGTTCCGCCAATTGAGCTGCAGTGATCGACTCTTTGATAGGCAGAAAGTGAGCCACTTTGGTGAGTTTGTCGATGACAATGAATATAACATCATTGCCACGCTTGGACTTTGGAAATCCAGTCACGAAGTCCATTTCAATGTGGTCAAACTTCCATTCTGGAATGGCAAGAGGTTGGAGGAGACCTGCTGGCCTTTGGTGTTCTGCCTTCACTCTTCTGCAGACATCACATTCATTCACGAATTGAGCGATCTCACGCTTCATTCGAGTCCACCAATAAGCTTGCTTAAGGTCCTCATACATCTTCGTGCTCCCAGGGTGGATGGAGAGGAGAGAATTGTGAGCCTCGTTCATGATCACTTTACAAAGGTCACCTTTGGGTACAACAATACGATTCTCGAAGAAGAGAGTGTCCTTGTCATCAAGGCGGTAGCACTTGTACTTGGACTGACTCTTGGCAATCCCAATCTTCACCTTTTTCACCATAGCATCAAGAAGCTGGGCCTGGCGAATCTGGTCTTCTAAGGTAGGAGAGACTTGAAGGTTTGCAAGGAAACCTTGAGGAACAACTTGCAGATTAAGCTTGCGGAAAGGTTCACAAAGCTCGGGTTGATAAGGCTTGAGAATAAGACTGTTGCAGTAAGCCTACCTGCTCAAAGCGTCAGCAATCACATTGGCCTTGCCTGGAGTATACTCGATACTCGGATTATACTCTTGAATCATTTCGACCCATCGAGTTTGCCTGAGGTTGAGATTAGGCTGAGTGAAGATGTACTTGAGACTCTTGTGATCAGTGAAAATGTCCACTTTTCTTCCCAATAGAAGATGTCTCCAAGTCAAAAGAGCATGCACAACTGCCGCCAACTCGAGATCATGACTGGGGTAGTTCTTCTCATTAGGCTTCAGCTGGTGAGATGTATAAGCAACAACTTTCTTCTCTTGCATCAATACTGCGCCAAGACCTTGGAGAGAGGCATCACAAAGGACCTCGTACGGCTTGGATTCATCAGGCGGAGTCAGAACTGGAGCAGTGATCAATTTCTCTTTCAAAGTGTTGAAAGCAATGTCACACTCCGGAGACCAAACGTACTTGACGTGCTTCTGGAGAAGATTTGAGAGAGGCTTCACGATCTTAGAAAAGTTTTCAATGAATCTTCGGCAATAGCTTGCGAGACCGAGAAAACTGCGGAGTTGCTTCACGTTCTGAGGAGGTTCCCAATTCACAATTGCATACACCTTCTCAGGATTCATGGCAATGCCCTTGGCAGAGATGATATGACCAAGATAAAGAACCTCATCGAGCCAAAATTCACAATTGGAGAACTTGGCGTAGAACTGATGTTCTCTGAGCTTATCAAGAACCAAACGCAAATGCTTGGCATGATCTTCCTTGTTCTTGGAGAAAACCAGAATGTCGTCGAGATAGACCAAAACGAAGTCATTGGTGTAGGCGTTGAAGATGAAGTTCATCATGCGAGAGAACGTCGGAGGAGCGTTGGCGAGGCCAAAAGAGATGACAGTGTATTCATATGAACCAAAGCTTGTTCTGAATGCTGTCTTGGGAATATCTTCTTCACGAATGCGAATCTGGTGATAACCCATACGGAGATCAAGCTTGGAGAATACTTGGGCACCTTTGAGTTGTTCGAACAGCTCATTGATGTTGGGAAGTGGGTATTTGTTCTTGATGGTCTTCTTGTTCACTGGACGGTAATCAACACAAAGTCGGTCCGTTCCATCCTTCTTCTTCACAAAAAGAACACCACAACCCGACGGAGAAGAACTAGGCCAGATGAGACCCATTTTCTCTTGCATATCGAGTTGCTTTTTCAGCTCCTTCAACTCTTCAGGTCCGAGCTTGTAAGGACGTTTGCACACAGGTTCCGTACCAGGCTCAAGATCAATAACGAATTCAACTGGCCGGTGCGGAGGCATTCCTGGAAGCTCTTCTGGAAAGACGTCTTGATGTTCGCAAACGACTGGAATTTGCGAAATAGCATCCAATTCACTCTTCTCATTGAAAGAAAACAGACGGATAGTATCATCACGAGCGGCAAAGACAATTACATCCTCAGACGAATGAGTCAATTGAATCTGCCTGGCTGCACAATCAACTGAGCCTTGTTCTTAGAAATCCAATCCATTCCGAGAATAAGATCAATATCCGAGTTACCAAGAACCATTGGGGAAGAAAGGAACTTGTAGTCGCCCAACGTGATAGTAACATCTGGCACCTCCAGACTAGCACTCAAACGTTTGCCAGGAGAAACGATATCCATTTGTTTACCCAAATGAGAAGAAACGAACTCATGCTTGGTAAAAATGGCTTTGACATGAAACAATGCGATGCACCCGTGTCAAAAAGAACTCTTGCAGGAATATCATTAACAGGAAGGTTACACATGATCACATCTGGTGAGTCCTCTGCCTGAGCTGCATTCAGCAAATTGACCTTGGCGTGCTTGGGGTTATGCTTGACCACAGCTGTACTTGCCGATCTGACAGGAGGAGGAGGAGGAAGACGCCTCTGGTTGAAACACTTGTTGGCATAGTGACCCTTCTGTTGGCACTTGTTGCACGTGACCTCTGAAAGCGGACGGTGATACGGAGCACTCGATCTTGGAGCTTGAGACGAAGTCTTGTTCTGAAAGCCAGGGTTGGGTGGGTGGGAAGAACCACTACCACCTTTGCTCTTCTGCTGATATGGCTGACGGAACGGAGGAGGAGGAAGCCAAAACTTCTACTGCTTGGCCACTTGAGTAGAGGAAGAAGGAGTAGCATCTCTGACTCGCTTCTTGGAAGCATCACAACTGAGCAGCCTCTTGCTTCAGTGCCATGTTGTAGAACTCATCGTACCTCAAGGGCTCAAGGAGAACAAGAGCGAGCTGAATATCTTCTCTGAGACCACCCCTGAACTGATATATCATGCTCTTCTCATCAGGGACGTCCTGCTTGGCAAAGCGGGCGAGCTTCTGAAACAATTTTTTCTAGTCATAGACAGAAAAAGAGCCTTGCTTCAGATTGCGGAATTCCTCACGCTTGCTTTCAACCACGCTCTGGGGAATATGACGAGCTCCGAAATCTCGACGGAAATCATCCCAAGTGATAACACGTCCACCTCTGGAGTCCTTGTACTGCTGGAACCATTCTGCAGCTTGATCTTTGAGTTGGAAGGAAGCGAACTTAACAAAGTCCTCAGGCCTGACGTTACTGCACTCGAAATGCTTGCACAGATCCACAAGCCAATCGTCAGCATCGGTTGCCTCAACACAATTGCTGAAAGTCTTTGGCCCATTAGCAAGGAACTGGTTGAGTGTAGCAAAGTGACTCTGATTGCTGCCTTGATTCCCTTGACTGCCTTGATTGCACTCTTGAAGAATTTGCATGATCAGCTGTGTGTTTGCATTGGTTGCGGCCATCACAGCTTTCCATGCCTCTGGAGGAGGTGGAGGTGGTGGCGGATCAGGATTCGGAGTCGTGCGCGTTGGAGGAGCCATCCTGAAGAGGGTGACCACCATTAGCACATTGATAGATAAAATATTGAAGCTGAATCCAACGGAATGAAAATTGCAACATATAGTCTTCACATCCGAACAAAATGAACGAATGCATTCCTCTTGAAATGGTCACATATCCATAAATTGAGAAGCCACGTAGAATTAAGGTAGAGAAATAAATCAACAAGGTACGGATCAGGAACGAATAATCGGTAAGAAATCCCAATCTCAAACCAATATCCGTGGAAGAAAAACTAGAGCTACTAGAATTCCCACCTATGAAACTTCCGAACCTTTCCGGTTATGCAATCAGGTGTTGGTGATACAGGGGAAGCATAATATCGCACCCAAACTAGCAAATCCTACATCCAGCTGTATCCATCCTTCAACACATAACCAAGAAACCTTCGGAAACCATCTACCTCAACCTTAGAAAAGCATCCGTTATACAAGTTATGGCGATACTCCCGAACTCCCGCCCAGTACTGGGTGGCGTCGAGGTTATCTCACCAACGAACTGAATAAAAGAGATTTTCGATGTCGGCGTACTAAACTCAGGTATTCCAGAACTGCAACGATAAAATTATGATGACAACACCTCAGAGCTCAACTCCCCGGGACACTTCCACTAAACCCCTGACAGGAGGCACCAAGTCAATGTTCTCATCATAAAACCATCGGAATGATTCCAACATACCCGCGTGATCCTAAAATTTTTTTAGTGAAATTTTAGAAGAGAAGAGTCAAAACTCTACCTCAGGATGCCTTACCAGAGCGATGAGGAGACTGGGAAGTAAAAAGAAATTCCTAAACTCTCCGATATATAATTCCTAAATGACTCAAAACATTTTTCTAGACACAACTCGGCCCCTAAAAACGATCAAGCAATGGGGCTCCTAAGGTCGGGGAAGGCTCTGATTACCAACTTGTAACACCCTCGATGCGACTATAGCTCCCACGTGTCGAGGCACGACTTAGAGACATAATCGCATTGAAGGCATATGTCGCAAGTTAGGCAATCTTCACAACATCCCATGTAATAGAATAATAAAAGGGGAGATAACATAGTTGGCTTACACTCGCCACGTCAATCAAGTACATTAATAACATTACATCATCCAAACACTCATGGCCCGACTACGGCGCCAAAATAAAAGAGAACCCAACATGCGACAATGGTCCCAATCACCCCCAACTGGGCACCACTACTAATCATCGGGAAAGGAAACGTAGTAACGTTGAGAGTCTTCGTCGAACTCCCACTTGAGCTCATACGCGTCTCCTGGAGCGGAATCATCAGGCCCTGCATCTGGTGTAATAGTAATCTGTGAGCCACAGGGAGTCAACAATCTCGCACCCTCGCGATCAAGACTATTCAAGCTTATAGGTAAGGCAAGGTAAAAATATGAGTGGAGCTGCAGCAAGCGACTAGCAAGTATGGTGGCTAACTTGTTCGCAAAAGAGAGCGAGAAGAGGAGGCAAAGCGCGAGCGAGAAACTAGAGAGAAACCTGCGCAAACATTACTCCAACACCGTGTCCGCTTCCCGGACTCCACCGAGAAGAGGCCATCACGGTAACACACTCGGTTGATTCATTTTAATTCATTAAGGTTCAAGTTATCTACAACCGGACATTAACAAATTCCCATCTTCCCATAACCGCGGGCACGGCTTTCGAAAGTTCAATCCCTGCAGGGGAGTCCCAACTTAGCCCATGACAAGCTCTCACGGTCAATGAAGGAATAGACCTCCTCCCAAGGCGTTCCGATCAGACTCGGTATCTCGGTAACTCAAGACACTTCGACAGGTTAAAACAAGACCAGCAACACCGCCCGAATGTGCCGACAAATCCCGATAGGAGCTGCACATATCTCGTTCTTAGTGCACACTCAGATAGGTCATGCTACGAGTAAAACCAACCCTCAAGTTTCCCCGAGGTGGCCTCGCAGGCTGCCCGGTTCGGACCAACACTCAGAGGGAGCACTGGCCCAGGGGGGTTTAAATTAAGATGACCCTTGGGCTCCGGTAACACAAGGGAAAAAGAGGCTAGGTGGCGAATGGTAAAACCAAGGTTGGGCATTGCTGGAAAAGCTTTAATCAAGGCGAACTATCAAGGGGTTCCCATTATAACCCAACCGCGTAAGGAACGCAAAATCCAGGAACATAACACCGATATGACAGAAACTAGGGCGGCAAGAGTGGAACAAAACACTAGGCGAGAGGCCGAGCCTTCCACCCTTTACCAAGTATATAGATGCATTAAGATAACATGGCAATATAATGATATCCCAACAAGTAAATAAATGTTCCAACAAGGAACGGCCTCCAATCTTCACCTGCAACTAGCAACGCTATAAGAGGGGCTGAGCAAAGCGGTAACATAGCCAATCAACGGTTTGCTAGGACAATGGTGGGTTAGAGGTTTGACATGGCAATTTGGGAGGCTTGCAAGCAAGTGGTAGGCATCGTAGCAATGGCATAGCAAAAGAGCGAGCAAACTAGCATAGCAAAGATAGTAGTGATTTCGAGGGTATGATCATCTTGCCTGCACAGTTGTCAGAGTTGACTGGATCCCCAAAAGCAAACTCAACGGGCTCCTCGTTAGCAAACTAGTCTCCCGGCTCTACTCAAACAAGACAAACAAGCAACAAGGATACAATCAACCACGTGCAAGAACAAGCAATAAGATGAAATGATGACATGCTATGCGGGACGCGATGCGGGATGCAAAATGCAAGATATGACAGGAAATGCATGAACCTGGCCTCAACATGGAAATCCAAGTGTGCCACTGGAAAGATGAGATGAAATCGCTTGAAAACGATTTACAGCAAGTAGGCGTCTAAATGCAATGAGATGAACATGCTACAGCACCCAAACATGACAACAAAATACATGGCAGGAAAGCATTCAAGATGCTTAACAAAAGTCTAGCACTGAGCTACAGCCATATCATCCATTAGGAGGTTCAAACAAGCATGGCAAAAACGCAAATGGTAAAACAGATCTCAGACTACAATAACATCGGCAAAATCGCAAACAAGTTGACGATATGCCCAGATTTGCAACGAAGAAAAAGTAGAGCTCGATTGACTCAAGCTAGGGTGCTCCATAATTGCAAAAAAAGACATGGATGGATAGAGCACTACAATAGTAACAAAACTCCCTTACTGATCATCCTCAAAAGAGGCACGGATCACTAGGAAACAACATGAACATATGGCATCATGAGATAAACAATCCCAGGACTTAGTGAAATCATTAAGTCCCTGAAAACAGAATTACCGGGTGCCTCACTTTGCAAGCTTGCACAAGTTACCACACACATCCTAAAAATACATGGGTTGCACCTCTGGAAAGATGACAAACCCTTAACAAAACATATGAAGAACTCACGGGCATATCATGCACACATTAATCATGGCAAAAATGACAAAAGTGCTAAACGGAGTAACAGATCTGACAATTAACTCAAGTAGCCCTCTTCTAACAGAATTTCGGGCATCAAGATGAGCTCAAATGAAAATGATGCAATGGAATTAAATGATGTACTCTCTGAGATGAACATTTTTATATGCTATATGCCCAAATCTGAGCTACGGATGCAAAGTTACGGAGCCGCGAACATGGCAACTTGGATCAGGAATTCTGGGACTTAGACGAAAAACAACCTCTCCGGGACAGATCTAGGGTTTCGTGGCACGGACTTCGAGGACGACCGGAGCTTGGCCGGAACAGTGCTCGGGGTCGCCGGACTTGTCGTTCTTGCCGGATCCAGTGGGGAGGAGGAGGCCGGAAAGGCCGGCGATGGCGGCGGCGAGGTTGGCGCCTCGGGCGCGGGCGGTAGGCGAGGCGGGGCGGCGCGGCGAGGTGCGAGGCGGCGGGGCGCGGTGGCCGGCGGCGAAGGCGGTGCACGGCGCAGGCGGCGGCTCGGGCGCCCAGTCGGCGGCGCGGGGGAGCAGGCGCGGGGAGGCGAGAGCCTCGGGCAGCGGCGGCGACCGGGCCCGCGCGGGCCGGATCTGGGCCCCGCGGGCCGCGCGGCGGAGAGAGAGAGCTGGCCGGGTGAGGTGGCGGGCGCCGATTGGCTTGGAGCGGCGGCGGGGATGACGTTGCGAGCTCCGATAGGCCGGAGTGAGGTGGCGGCGGGCGGTGGGCACGTCCGGCGCGGCGTGGACACGTCCGGCGCGCGGAGCTGCAGTTTTTAGGGTTTCGGGGAGGAAGAAGATCCGAAAACGGAGGGGTGTATATATAGGCATAGAGGGAGCTAGGAGGGTCCAAATGAGGTGCGGTTTTCGGCCACACGATCGTGATCGAACACTCTAGGACATGGAGCAGAGTTTGGTGGGTTTTGGGCCCAAATTGGAGGGGTGTTAGGCTGCAACACACACGAGGCCTTTTTGGTCCCTCGGTTAACCGTTGGAGTATGAAACGAAGTCCAAATGGTACGAAACTTGACAGGCGGTCTACCAGTAGTAAACCAAGCCCGCTTGGCAAGTCTCGGTCCAATCCGGAAATGTTTAATCCCGACACACGAAAGAAAGCTAGAAATGACCACCGGAGGAGAACGAAGCGCCCGAATGCAAAACGGACAACGGGGAAAATGCTCGAATGCATGAGATGAACACGTATGCAAATGCAATGCACATGATGACATGATATGAGATGCATGACAACGATAAAAACACACGGAGACAAAACCCGAACCTGAGGAAATAAATATAAGTTAACGTCGGAAATGGCAAGAGTTGGAGTACAAATAGGGAAAGTTACATCCGGGGTGTTAC
Organism: Triticum urartu; assembly: GCF_003073215.2. Lineage (NCBI taxonomy): Eukaryota > Viridiplantae > Streptophyta > Magnoliopsida > Poales > Poaceae > Triticum > Triticum urartu. Next base: position 675,855,885 of record NC_053024.1, read on the forward strand.
ACCTCTCCACGTACAGTACTCTTCCAATGGAAGTCGTTCCTTGACCACGTTGACCATGCCGCACGGAAAGTACCACGGCGGTGGACGACGGCGAGGCCTAGGAACGGGACGACGCGGCAGTGGAAGCACGCGCAGAGAGGACTACGAGGTTTCACTGGTTCGACTGCGGTATGAGGCTGCCGTCGCCGCAGGGCCTGGCCAGCGGTGGGAATAGTAGGGGCGGTGAGGCCTCTGCGGCAGCACTGCCGGCCACGGGAGGCAGGAGCATGCGGCACGACCGACGCTGCTTTGGGCGGCTGGAGCAAGAAGACCAGAGGTTGAAGAAGCACTACGGCCGTTGGATGGACATCGTACGGTCACTGGAGCTAGAATCGTTCATATTGACTAAGTTGACAAAGCCCTTCGTCCCCGTCAACTTAGTAGGCCCACAAGTCAGCCTCCCAGCTTGGTGGGTCCCATCTAGCCGGGGGAGTATTCATTTTTTGTGCGTAATAAGGAGGCACTTCCGGTGGGTCCGAGCTGATAGCGGGGGGAATGTTTTTTTCATGAAATACGGTGGCCCGTCTGGTGGGTCCCAGCAGTCAGGGGGAAACGATTTTTTTCGCAAAATACTGGTGGCCCTGTTGGAGAACGTTGCAGAAAACAAAAAATTTCCTACTCGTTTCACCAAGATCATCTAGGAGTTCATCTAGCAACGAGTCATTGGATGCATCTACATACCTTTGTAGATCGCGCACGGAAGCGTTCAAAGAACGGTGATGATGTAGTCGAACACGACGTGATCCAAATCACCGATGACCAAGCGCCGAACGGAGGGCACCTCCGCGTTCAAAACACGTACGGGACGGGAGACGTCTCCTCCTTCTTGATCCAGCAAGGGGAGGAGGAGAGGTTGATGAAGATCCAGCAGCACGACGGCGTGGTGGTGGATGCAGGGCGTCACAGTAGCAGGGCTTCGCCTATACTACGACGGAGAGACGTAACGGGGAGAGAGGGAGGCGCCAAAGCTCAGGTATGAAGTCCCTCCTCTCCCCCACTATATATAGGGGTGCCAAGGGGGGGCGCCGGCCCTAGTAGATGGCATCTACTAGGGGGGCGGCGGCCTAGGGTGGGGGGCTTGCCCCCCAAGGCAAGGGGCGCCCCCTCTAGGGTTTCCCCTCAACCCTAGCCGCATGGGCCCTAGGGGGGTGGCGCCCCAGCCCACTATGGGCTGGGTTCCCTCCCACTTCAGCCCATGGGGCCCCCCGGGATAGGTGGCCCCACCCGGTGGACCCCCGGGACCCTTCCGGTGGTCCCGGTACAATACCGGTGACCCCGAAACTTGTCCCGATGGCCGAAACAGCACTTCCTATATATAATTCTTTACCTCTGGACCATTCCGGAACTCCTCGTGACGTCCGGGATCTCATCCGGGACTCCGAGCAACATTCGGGTTTCTGCATATACATATCTTCATAACCCTAGCGTCACCGAACCTTAAGTGTGTAGACCCTACGGGTTCGGGAGACAAGCAGACATGACCGAGACGACTCTCCGATCAATAACCAACAGCGGGATCTGGATACCCATGTTGGCTCCCACATGCTCCACGATGATCTCATCGGATGAACCACATTCGATCGTCGGTATCCCAATACCTCATTCAATCTCGTTACCGGCAAGTCACTTTACTCGTACCGTAATGCATGATCCCATGACCAGACACTTGGTCACTTTGAGCTCATTATGATGATGCATTACCGAGTGGGCCCAGTGATACCTCTCCGTCATACGGAGTGACAAATCCCAATCTTGATCCATGTCAACCCAACAGACACTTTTGGAGATACCCGTAGTATACCTTTATAGTCACCCAGTTACGTTGTGACGTTTGGCATACCCAAAGCACTCCTACGGTATCTGGGAGTTACACGATCTCATGGTATAAGGAAAAGATACTTGACATTGGAAAACTCTAGCAAACGAACTATACGATCTTGTGCTAAGTTTAGGATTGGGTCTTGTCCATCACATCATTCTCCTAATGATGTGATCTCGTTATCAATGACATCCAATGTCCATAGTCAGGAAACCATGACTATCTGTTGATCAACGAGCTAGTCAACTAGAGGCTTACTAGGGACATGTTGGTGTCTGTTATTCACACATGCATTACGATTTCCGGATAACACAATTATAGCATGAATAAAGACAATTATCATGAACAAGGAAATATAATAATAATGCTTTTATTATTGCCTCTAGGGCATATTTCCAACAGGCCCATCCAGTGGGTCCCCGCTGCCAGGTGGAGGAATAATTATTTTCCGCGTAATAAGGAGGCACTTCCTTGCGGCTGCTGTGGACCCAGCTGTCAGCCTCTCCACGTACAGTACTCTTCCGATGGAAGTCGGTCATTGACCACGTTTACCACGCCGCGCCGAGAGCACCAAGGCGGTGGACGACGGCGAGGACTAGGAAGGGGACGACTCGGAGCCGGGGAAGACGCAGCAGTGGATGCCCACGCGAAGAGGGGTACGAGGGTTCACTGGTTCGGCTGCGGTGTGACGCTGCTGTCGCCGCAGAATAATAGGGGGTGTGGGTGAGTAGAGGGATGGCCTGGCCAGCGGTGGGAGTAGTAGGGGGCGGTGAGGCCTCCGCGGCATCACAGCCGGCCACAGGAGGCAGGAGCACGCGGCACGACCGGCTCTGGTTTGGGCAGCTGGAGCAAGAAGACCAGAGGTTGAAGAAGCACTACGGCCGTTGGATGAATATCATACGGTAACAGGAGCTAGAATCGTTCATATTGACTAAGTTGACAAAGCCCTCCGTCCCCGTTAACTTGGTAGGCCCACAAGTCAGCCTCCCACTATGCTGGGTTCCAGCTGGCAGGGGCAATATTCATTTTTTTTGCGTAATAAGGAGGCACTTCCTTGCGTGCGAAGATAGCTGGTGGGTCCGACATGTCAGCGGGGGGCACTTTATTTCGTGAAATACAGAGGCCCTTCTGGTGGGTCACAGATGTCAGGTGGAGGAATCATTATTTTGCGCGTAATAAGGAGGCATTTCCTTGTGTGCGGCCGTGGACCCAGCTGTCAGCCTCTCCATGCACAGTCTACTTCCGATGATGTCGTTTGTTGACCACATTGACCACGCCACGCCGAGCGCATCCAAGGTGGTGGACGATGGCGAGGCCCCAGACAGCAACGAGCCGGAGATGGGAAGACGCGGGAGTAGAGTCGCAGAGAGAGAGGTGTACGAGGGTTAACTGGTTCTAGTGCGGTGTGGTTCGGTAGTCGGTGGAGAAGAACAGGAGGTGTGGAGGGGTGGAGGGATGGCCTGGCCAACGGTGGAGTAGCGCTTCATAGCGAAGCGTGCTAAGCAGAGCTGCTAGCAGCAGGAGGCGGGAGGTGGTCCCGGTGGCGCTGGAGGAAGAAGACGAGAGATTGAAGATGGATGCCGGTCGTTGGATGTAAATCCAACGGCTAACATGCCAGAATCATTTGTTGACTAAATTGACAACGACGTGCATTGGCTTCGACCTATTGGCCCACATTTCAGCCTGCAAAAATGTGGCACGTATTAAAACCATTTTTTCAGAATTTACAGTCTTTTTTTGCGCGGTAGAATTTACAGTCAATTTGATCTTTTTTTTTTGAATTACAGCCATTAGCTGGGCTGGGCGAACAAATAATGTAGCATCCATGCGGCCTGTTTATTTTATTTCCTAAAAAATTACAGCCCATTTGCACTTTCTCGAAATACACGATTTTGTTGGGCTGATTCTAATTATAATGTTGGGTTGGGCCAGCAATGTTATCAAAAATAAAAAGGGGCTGATCATTTTGTTATAAATATATTTAAATAATAAGTGATATTATTACATTCGTCCTTAAATTTACAGTCTTTCCAAGCTTTATATAATAACATATAAAATAATTTTTTTAGAAAAACAGGGAGCATCTCCCCGGTTCCATTGCTGAGAACGAAACCACAACATATTCTGATACAGCAGCTCAAAGAGCAGTTCGAAAGCAAAGGTAGAAAAGCTACAAACTAGGGGGGTGGATGAACAAGTTCTCTGAATAACACAAATCACCCGAGCGGTGCCAAAGGCAGAGCGGATAGAACACTCAAATGACACAAGGAGGGTCCAGCGAAGCCTTCATGGTCTTCAGTCGAGGGGCCGTGTCAGCCTGCGGCGACCAGTAAGCAAGCGGAGACACCGGGCTGGAAGGCGTAGCATGGTGCATGTCCCTCTTTTTCGGCGCCAGGTGCCCATCATCTTCATCAGAGATCTTGAGACGAGCCCACGGGTCCAGCCCCAGAGCAGGTCGAGCCTTGTTCAGCCACAAGTGATCACCAACGGTTTCTAGAGGGATCTTGTTAGGGTTTCCACGAAGCTCATCAACTTTTCCTTGTCCAATCTGGAGGAGAGAATCGCCCAGTTCCTCACCATGTTCCTGATCAACCTCAAGACCCGCGGAATGGAAATCCAGGAGGTGTTACTGAAAATGATAGCATTTCTATATTTCCAGAGGTACCAAAGGACAGTTGAGCTAACAATGTTTAAAACTGAGCACTTGTTGGTAGCAATCCATAATCTGGCGAGAAATTCGAAGGATGAGCCAATCTGACTAGAGAAATATTCCTCAATGTGGGCCCAGAGATGTTTAGCAACTATACATTCAAAAAATAGGTGAGAACAAGACTCTTGTTCCAAGTAGTAAACACAATCAAGGGGTTTGATGATGTGTCTCTTCCTAAGGTTAACCCTAGTCATCAATTTGTTTTTGGAGAGAAGCCAGAGAAATACATGAATTTTAGGGGGGACTCTCAATTTCCAGACAACAGGGATAAACACGGTTTGAACCCCTCTAAAGTTGATAACATGGTAGTGGGAGCTGGAGGAATACTTCCCCTTATTGTCCAACTGCCAAATCAGGGCATTCGGCTCGGCAGTAAAGGTAATGCTTTTGGCAATTTCCTCCAACTGGAACCATTGTTCCATGAGACTATCACTAAGTTCCTTCTAAAAGAGAGTTTTAGGCATTGACCGTCCCAAACTTCATTGAAACTTTTGTTAAGCTCATTGCGGATAGAGTAAATAGGCCAAAATTGGACTGCTAGGGGGGATGTGCCAAACCAAGTATCTTCCCAGAATCTGGTTCTGCTCCCATCCCCTATGTTCCATCTGTAGCCAAATTTCACAGCATGCATAATAGATTTTAATCCTTTCCAGAATCTAGAGGTCTTAGGGTTGGAGGAAGGGACAAAAATATTAGTTTTATTTCCTAGGTATTTATGGGCAATAAGAATCTTCCAGGGTTTCAGGTCTTCCTCATAGAATCTTTTAATCCAAGACCCTAGAAGACAGATGTTAATTTCTTGGAGGTTAGGTATGCCTAGGCCTCCAAAATCTTTTTTCATAGAGACTAGGGCCCAATTAGCAAGGTGTAGCTTCCTATTTCCCTCAAAATCATTCCACAAGCAATGAGACATCTGAGAATTGATGAGGTTCACTGCCAATTTAGGGAACTTGAAGAAGGAGAGGAGATACACTGGAATGCTAGCCAAACAAGCTTGTATGAGGATCAATCTACCTCTGTATGAGAGAAGTTTGCCCCTGCACCCAGCAATCCTTTTAATGATTTTATCCAGAAGGGGTTGGATATCCTCTCTCCCCAGTCATCATAGTGGAGAGGGATACCTAGGTACTTAATGGGGAAGTTACCTTTATTACAGACTAGAATAGAGAGGAAGTCAGCTAACTCCTAATCATCCATGTTGATAGGGCTGAGTTCACTTTTAGAGTAGTTGATTCTCATGCCTGAGACTTGTTCAAACCAGGTTAGAACAGTTTTCAGATTGTTAGCATGTGTGGAGTCATTGTCTAAGAAAAGGATGGTATCATCTGCATATTGAAGGCAGATGATGCCACCAGGGCAGACGTCAGGACAGAGCCCTGCAATCAGACTATGATCAGCAGCTTTGCTCTGCATTTTAGTAAGAACGTCCACTACTAAATTAAACAAAAGCGGGGAGATGGGGTCACCTTGCCTAAGGCCTTTACCAGCAAGGAAAAAAAATCACTTTCACAGTTATTTAACTTGACCACAACAGACCCCCCATGAGTAAGTTGCCGGATCCAACTCTCCTCTATGAAAGGCTTGGAAAAGATCTAATAGATCATTTTCACCAAGTCCCAAAAATGCTGGTAAAACAAGAAGGGAATCCCATCAGGACATGGAGCCCCATTAGGATAAGAGCTAAAAATGGCCTCCTTCACCTCTGTCTCTGGAAAAAGGGGCTTCTAGCAGCTCATTTTCAGCATGAAAGACTTTTTCAGAAGCAGAGAAAAAATTGTTTTGTAGAGAGAACCTAGAAGGGTTTTCTTTCTTAAACGGGTCTTTGTAGAAGTCACTAGCCACTTTCAGCATCTCATCTACCTTAGTAACAGGGCCATTAGGGCCATCAAGGGAGTGAATGAGGGTTTTCCTCCTCCTCTGGTTAGCTACTGCATGGAAGTAAGCAGTATTTCTATCACCCTCCTTAATGTTCCTATCTCTAGACCTTTGTTTGGCTTTGATTTCTTATTGAAGCCAAATTTTCTTGAGCTCTCCATGGACAAAGTTTAATCAATTAGTCTCAGCCTCAGAGAGGTCTATGGTTTCTGCCTTAATATCTAGAGAATCAAACTCAAGGAGGAGAAGCCTTTTGTATCTTCTAAGATTAGCTTCCTCATTGGAGTTCCACCCTTTGTTAGTTCTTTTAAATCTCCTGATTTTGATCTGCCAATTTTCTAGGGGGCAGCTGCTCCTGTAAGTGCATCTAGTTCCACCCCTAGTTGGTTTTGGAGTATTGACGACAAACCTGGTTGAGGGACTAATGTGTTTGTGAGAATTGCAGGATAACACAGGTAGTAGTCCCTCATTGATTCGGTTTATATACCGGAGATGACCCCTAAAAATGTATGAAGACATTGAAGACAATGGTGGTATGTGAAGATATTCACATTGAAGACTATGACAAGAGAAGACATCGCTTGAAGACTATGGGGCGCGAAGACTTAGTTGTTTCGTTGTCTCCTTTTCTTCTTTGTTGAGTCATAGGAACCACCATACTGTTAAGTGGGGTCCAAGTGAACAAAGTCAGAGTGACTGAAGTGATGCTCAACCAAAATCCTATGTCTTCGAGCAAAGACAATGAGAGCAAATCTTATGCAGAGCTGGATGAGTTAGCTTTGCTTGTAGCTCAAGTAAAGTTGCTGCGTGTGTTTGAAATCTGACCATTGGAACATGTGTCAGTTGCTCAGTGACCCAGGGTCATTTCGGACAAATCAGGTCGGGTTGCCTAGTGGCTATAAATAGCCCACCTCCTACAACCATAAAGGGTTGGCTGCTCAGAGTTAGTGTACGGCTTTTGTCGTTTGAGAGCAACCCACCTCGAAGCCTTTGAGAGAGAATTCCTTGCGAGGATAAAGCCCTAACCACCCAGAGCCAAAGAGTGTTAGGCATCACTGAAGTCTTCCTGTCTGTGTGATCTGAAGACTTATTACACTTGAGGACTATGAATCCTCCAGCCGGTTAGGCGCCGCGTTCTGAGCATCCAAGAGTCATTGTGGATCGCCGGTGAATGAAGTCTGTGAAGGTTTGGGAGTCTACCTTGAAGACTTACCAGAGTGATTGGGCGAGGACTGGGTGTCCTTAGCTCAAGGGGAATAAGGTGAAGACGCGGTCTTCTGAGTTGAATCTCAGCCTCCCTAACCAGACGTACAGTTGTCACAGCAACTGGAACTGGTCCAACAAATCATTGTCTTCAACGAGTCACTGGTTTCGTCCTTCCCATTCCTTTACTTACTGTTGGCCCTGGTGAAGTCATTGCATTGTCTTTTGTCTTCACTAAGTAACTGATTGTTCTGATTGGCTTCACACTATCTTCCTACCTGATCTATACTGCCTAGCTGCTATTAGTCATTGTGCTTTCACTTCATTGAATACTTGACTATGGCTTTCTTAGTGTAGTCTACCTTCCGCTGCATGGTAATAGGTTTATTTCTATCGTTTGTCTTCGAAACTTCCATGTTTTGAAGACTTCCATAAAAATCGCCTATTCACCCCCCCTCTAGTCGATCACTAGCACTTTCAATTGGTACCAGAGCAAGGTACTCCCTTGTTCTGCGTGATTCAGTTTAACCACCTGGAGTTTTAGCTATGTTGACTGTAGGGATAATTAAAGTCTCCGCTGCGTGCCCCGTCTTTGATGGAACTGAATATCCCTACTGGAAGAATAAGATGTGCATGCATCTTGAAGCCATTGATGTCGACCTCTGGTATGTCGTCAAGAATGGTGTTCCTAAGGCTGGTGAAGGTGTCAACGCTGCTGATGTCAAGAAGTTCGTTCAACTGGATTCCACTGCCAAGAACATCATCTGTGGTCATCTGACCAAAGGACAGTATGGCCGTGTGAGTGCTCTGGAAACATCCAAGCAAGTCTGGGACTGGATCTCCATGGTCAACGAAGGCGTCTCAACCCAGAGAGATCAAAGAATCAGTGTCCTTAGCAACCTCTTCAATCGCTTCAAGAGAAACGACAATGAGAATGTCCAGCTCACGTTTGACCGCCTCACTGACATCACAAATGAGCTTCGAGCTCTCTGCGCTACTGAGATCACCAAGCATGAAATCGTCAAGACACTCCTGAGATCACTTGACGCCTCGTTTGACACCCTAGCCGTGATGATTCAAGAACGTCCTGACTTCAAGACACTCGATCCGTCTGACATACATGAAAGGCTCAACACACATGAGTTTCAGCTTTTTGAGAAAAGAGACATCTAGGGTCCCAACTATGGGAGAACTCGCGCCTTGAAGGCAAAAGCTGTTTCCTCATCTGATGGAGAATCTGACTGCAGTTCTAATGATCCTGAAGACATTGGAAGGGATCTTGCTATGCTTGTGAAGAAGTTCCAGAGATTCACCAAGAAGAAAGACTTCAGAAAGTCTTCACGATCTAGCTCAAGAAATGATGAAGCTTCTGCTCATGACTACAAGAAGAGAACATGCCACAAGTGCAAGAAACCTGGTCACTACATCTCTGAGTGTCCGCAGTGGGACAATGAGAACAACAAGAAGAAGAAGAGCAAGGAGTATGATTCTGACGACAAGAAGAAGAAGAAATACTCAAAGTCTTCTTCCAAGTCTTCCTCAAAGTCTTCATCACACAAGAAGAGCTCATCTGGCAAAGCCAGCGCGTTTGTCGGCAAGGAAATGGATTCAGAGGAGGAGTCTGCTTCTGAGGAGGCAGAGGTGGAGTCTAAGGAGGAGTCCAATTCTGGCATTGCAAGTCTGGCTACAGCCTACGTTGCCAAGTCCATCTTCAACACTGAAGACAATGACTCCGTCACCAACGCCGATGCTAATGACAAGGACAACTCCACTCCCACCTACTGCTTCATGGCACGCGGTGCCAAGGTAAACTCACGCGCCACTCATTATCAAACATCAAGTGAAGATGACTCTGATTGTGGTTCCAAACCCAGCTACAAAACACTTGCTAAAATTTCAACTGAACAACAGAAAGCTATGGAACATATTCAAAAACTATTAGACAAAAGCGATGACCTGTTAGACGCTGAAATGACTCGATCTCAGTCCTTAATTGAAGACATAAAAAATCTTCATGTTATGTATGAGGAACTTGAAAGTCGTCATGAAACGCTATCAACAACTCATGAAAAGCTTTCCTATGATTATCTTCAAAGGAAGCAAGATCTTGAGAAATTGAGAGCGGCTCATGAAGATCTTCAAAAGGAAAACGAGTCACTTCGCGCCAAACAGATCAGTTCCGCTCAGGAAGGATTTGAACCACCATGTCTTAAATGCATTGAGTGTGATAACGCTACTTCTGTTGCTGAATGTTCTACTGCTGCTACTGTTGCAATATCTTCAACTGCTGATGTGGTAACTAGCCCCTCTGCTGAGGATGCCACTGCTAGTGCTAATGAGAATGCTAGGTTGAAGACATTTCTTGAAACAGGGATGTTCAAAAGTCTCAAAGGGCATCAGACACTATGTGATGTCCTCAAAAGGCAGATCCTGAACCGAAACCCTAGGAAAGAGGGTGTTGGGTTCGAAAGGAAAATGAATGTTGATGGCTCTTACTGGAAACCTGAGCAGTACCCCAAAACCACATGGGTTGCTGCAAAGGAACCTTCAACGGATAAATCCACCCAATCTGGCTTCACTTGTGCTAATCCCATTGTTATTGATGAATCCTTTGGTGCAAACTATAAACTGTTTAAGAATCATAATGGTGAAGTGTTTGCCAGGTATATTGGTACTAACTGCAGGAATGGGCCGCCTATGAAGAAAGTCTGGGTGTCAAAAAGATGTTTGGAGAATCTTCCTGTGAATGTCGTCATGACACCACACATGCAGAAGACAAACCCCAGACCACAGGCTTCATACCGTCCAAAGGCTTCATACAGAGAGAGGACTTACCTGAGTCGCACTAACGCAAATGTTTTGTAGGGAAACCTTACTCAGGCCTATGAATATGAGCATGTTTCATCAAACCGCCATGTTTATAAGACCAAGAACTACTCTGCTTATTCTTATGAGTACTATTGTCCACCTGCAAGACTTTTTGCTAGGGCTCCAAAGCCAAAGTTCTCAAATGCTGCACTTAGAGTCATTGCTTCGAAGACACCCTTGAAAATGTGGGTGGCTAAGAAAGCTTAACTCTCTTTTGCAGGGAAAGGTCTCCAGCCGAAAACCAAAATCGTCTGAAGCTATTGCTGGGGACCTTAAACATCTTGTAGGGCGCAAGATCAAATGCCCAAATGGTCTTATTATGTATTTTGTTCCTGAGTCGCTTGCTACTTGCCCTATCAGTCCTAACCTTGATCTAAGCTTTCATAATCCACTTGCTCGTCAAATGTTTATGCTTCACAATTCTCTCCGTGAAGCCTATCCCCCTAACTGCACTGTAGGGTACGACACCAGCTGCTTCAGAATGGATTATTGATAGTGGGTGTACTAATCACATGATTGGCAAGCGAAGTCTTCTTATGGACTCAACCTTATGTCCATCTCACAAAAGTCACATCACATTTGCTGACACTGGTAAAAGCAAGGTATTGGGTCTAGGTAGAGTTGCAATCTCAAGGGATCAACACATGGATAAAGTCATGCTTGTTGAATCCCTTGGTTTCAACTTAATGTTTGTCTCAATGCTTTGCGATTTAAACATGATTGTGATGTTTGGAAAATATGGTTGCCTCATTCTAATGGAATCTGACAAGTCCCTAGTTTTTGAAGGGTATCGGAAAGATGATTTGTACATGGTAGATTTCTCAGCAGGACAACAACTTGCCGTATGTCTTCTAGAAAAAGCTTCAGAATGATGGCTTTGGCATCGGAGGCTAGGGCATGCTGGCATGAGGAACTTGCACACTCTTGCAAGAAAGAAGCATGTCATAGGCATCGAGGGCGTCAAGTTCAAGAAGGATCACTTATGCGGTGCCTATGAAGTAGGAAAGATGGTGAGGGCCAAGCATCCCTCGAAGACAATCATGACAACGACTCAACCCTTCGAACTGCTCCACATGGACCTTTTCGGTCCCACTCATTACTCAACTCTTACTACTACTGCTTGTCTCTATGGCTTTATCATTGTTGATGATTATTCAAGATATACTTGGGTGCATATAATCCTCTACAAGACTGAAGTGCAGGATGTCTTCAGACGCTTCGCCAATCGAGCCATGAACAACTATGGCATCAAGATAAAGCACATCATAAGTGACAATGGCACTGAATTCAAGAACACTGGCCTAGGTACGTATCTTGATACTCTAGGCATCACACATGAATTCTTAGCTCCATACACGCCGCAGCAGAATGGCGTCGTGGAACGCAAGAACAGAACACTTATTGAGATGGCCCGGACGATGCTTGATGAATACAAGACTCCAAGAAAATTCTGGCCTGAAGCCATTGATACTGCATGCCATATCATCAACCGTGTTTATCTTCACAAACTTCTCAACAAGACATCCTATGAGCTCCTTACTGGCAAGAAGCCAAATGTCAGTTACTTCAGAGTATTTGGTGCCAGGTGCTGGATCAAGGATCCACATCACACTTCAAAATTTGCACCGAAAGCACATGAAGGTTTTATGCTTGGATATGGAAAGGATTCGCACTCCTACAGAGTCTTCAACCTCTTTCACTATAAAGTGGTTGAAACTGTGGATGTGCGGTTCGATGAGACTAACGGCTCGCAAAGAGAGCACCTGCCAAATGTGCTAGATGAAGTTCCATCCAGTGAATCAATCAAACATATGGGAACTGGAGAAATCATACCATCTGAAGCTCAGCCTGAAGAGGAACTTATCATCTCCGCACCTGATCAACCTGAAGACAATGCTCAGCCTGAAGACAATCCTTCTAACGATGACAATGACCAGCAAGAGCAAAATCTTCGTCCTGTACATCCTCGTGTTGCAAATGAAGTACAGATTGAGATAATAATTGATAGCATCAATGCACCAGGTCCACTCACTCGTTCATGGGCAACACAGCTAGCAAATTTCTATGGGCGCTTCGCATTCGTCTCAATATCTGAACCCAAGAAAGTTGATGAAGCCTTCATGGAACCTGAATGGATTCAAGCTATGCAAGAAGAGCTTCAACAGTTTGAGCTGAATAATGTATGGGAACTTGTTAAGCGTCCTGATCCTCGTAAGTACAATATAATAGGCACTAAATGGATATATCGCAACAAGCAAGATGAGCATGGTAAAGTTGTCAGAAACAAAGCTCGTCTCGTTGCTCAAGGATACACTCAAGTTGAATGGATTGACTTCGATGAAACATTTGCTCCTGTGGCTAGGCTTGAAGCCATACGCATACTGCTGGCCTATGCAAATCATCATAACATTCTTCTATATCAAATGGATGTGAAGAGCGCTTTTCTAATTGGCAAGATTGAAGAAGAAGTGTATGTTGCACAATCGCCTGGCTTTGAAGATCCAAAACATCCTGACATGGTGTACAAGTTCAACAAGGCACTGTATGGCCTCAAACAAGCCCCTCGGGCTTGGTATGACACACTCAAAGACTTCTTGAAGAGCAAAGGCTTCAAACCTAGTTCCCTCGACCCCACTCTCTTCATGAAGACATATGATGGTGAACTGTTTGTGTGCCAAATATATGTGGATGACATTATCTTCGGCTGCACCAATCAGAAATACAGTGACGAGTTTGGATATATGATGCAAGTGCAATATCAGATGTCCATGATGGGTGAGCTGAAGTTCTTCCTTGGTCTTCAAATACGTCAGCAACGCAACGACATCTTTATATCTCAAGAGAAATACCTCAAAGATTGCCTGAAGAAATTTGGGATGCAAGATTGCAAAGGCTTCACGATGCCAATGCCAGCCAAACATCATCTGGGTCCCGACGACAATGGTAAAGAGTTCGATCAAAAGGTATACCGCTCCATGATTGGTTCCATGCTTTATTTATGTGCATCTAGGCTAGATATCATGCTTAGTGTTTTCATGTGTGCCCGGTTCCAAGCAGCACCAAAGGAATCGCATCACTTAGCTGTGAAGCAAATTCTCAGATATTTGGCTCACACCCCAACACTAGGATTATGGTATCCAAAGGGCTTAGAGTTTGATCTAGTTGGATTCTCGGATGCTGATTATGCTGGTGACAAGGTGGATCACAAGTCTACATCTGGCACATGTCATTTTCTGGGACGATCACTTGTATGTTGGTCTTCAAAGAAGCAAAACTGTGTATCTCTCTCCACTGCTGAATCTGAATACATTGCTGCTGGATCTTGCTGCGCTCAGCTTCTATGGATGAAGCAAACACTCAAAGACTATGGCATTCATCTGAAGCAAGTGCCACTCTACTGCGACAACGAAAGCGCCATCAAGATTGCCAACAACCCAGTTCAGCACTCGAAGACAAAGCACATTGAAATTCGTCATCACTTTCTCAGAGATCATGTTATGAAGGAAGATATTGATATCATACACGTCAACACTGAAGAGAAAATGGCAGATATCTTCACCAAGCCCTTGGATGAGAAGAGGTTTTGCAAGTTATGGTGTGAGCTAAATATCTTGGAATCCTCAAATGTCATGTGATCAGGCACCCATCCTAACACTTAAGCATGTTGATGACATAGATGTGCAACACACGAAGTAAAGTATATCTTCAATCAATGAAGACTTACATTCTGAGTGTGAATACATTAACGTGGAATTTGACTTCGGAGCACCACGATAATTGTGCGCCGTGTCTGGGTCTAATACTTCCTATACAGTGGGTAACGCCACCACCAAATTCTTCTGTTTGAAGTGTTTACTCATGGCGTTACATTTGCTATGTCTTCACATTTGGCTTGTCTTCAATTTCAACTTGTCTTCATGATTATCTTGACTATGTTGATTTGATTGTCTTCTGATATATACATATTAGCGTTTTGTCCTCTACAACATTCACTTATAGCTACGTCTTCCTTGTTGAATCTTTTGAACTAAGTGAATGTGATCGGACCCTAATCTCTCTATGCTTTCTATCTCAAACTCTATCTGTCCAAATCATATGCATTCTATTGAAACTTTCGAATGTCTTCTCTGCGTCCTTGTCAGCAGAAGATACAGAGACAAACATTAAGTCTGTTTTAAATGCTCTATCCTTATTGCCTAAAATCCAGAGAAGCCGGAATGACCATCCGACAGTTCGGGTGGGCGTGGGAACATGGGACAACTCCGAGTATGTTGCATGCTTGCCACGTGTCCCTCAGATGTGAACCGCCAGGGGCACCTGCATAATTACGCTGTGCCGCATACTTCCTTATAAATACATGTCCCCCGCGGTCAAGAAAACCTTCTTCCACCTCTCCACCTCGTCAAAACCCTAGCGCCACCGCTAGCTCTCGATGACGCCGGTGACGAAGCACTTAGCTGCCGCGACTTCACCGACGCCGTCCTCACGCCGGCCGCGGTCATCGTCCTCTCCGCCGCCACCGTAGGTGTCCTCCGTTGCCAAGTTAGGGCACGGTAGATTGAACAGCTGGGTCTCCTACTCTTCCCATGTAGCAGTTCATCGTGTGGTAAATAAAACTCTCTTTTTACCATCTTTTTGATCCTAAGAGATTCATCATGTTTACCGAAAGTGGTTTCTGCCTACTCAATGTTAGATCTATCATGTTTGCATCTCATATAATGCCTAGTATATTCACTTAAGCTTCATAACGAGTTAGATTCCTCACTTGTACATATTCCTGGATTCGTACAAATCTGGAACCAACTTCAAACACATAAGTGAATGTCTTCGCACCATGAGGTCAATGTCTTCAAACTGATTTATCTTCAAAATCTTCTGAGAATGCATATGACCTCTCCCCTTCCCTCGCATCTCTAATGCTGTCACAGGTACATGTCCGTGGGAGAATCCATTGGTTCTCATAGTCTTCATTCGTTTGCAGAATTCTTACAGCATCACATTAACTCTCCGAAGCCAGTTCATGTTTGACCAGCAAGCGGAAGCCTTTGAAGCCTTTGAATGTGTTGAAGCCATTCAGTTTGAAGTTCATGGCTACAGAGAAATCAGCAAGGAAGGGTGGCATACCGCGTCTAGGGGGAACATCAAGAGATCTACCTGATGACCTCTCAGAGCTGTACAAGATAGATCCAGAAGAGGATTACAATCAGCGCAAGACACGAATTCAATGGATTCGAAGATATTGGGCCGAACAATGGTTTAAATACAAGTTTGTGACCAAGGAGTATGCTGAGAAGAATGCCATCAAGAGTCCTTGGGGTGACATTCTCTTCCGAAGCATTCCACCCAAGACCAGAGCTGGAGCTATTTCTCAGGGTTTCTATCCCTGTATGGTCCGTGGACCACAGCTTGAAAATGCCGACCCATCATCACTGCTCTGGTGTCGTGACGATAATCTCTTCAAGCGCAACTTCCAGCATGCAAAGGAATCGGCCAAGGAAAACAAGAAATCATTGGGAATAGACTTCAACCCTGGTCCTTCTGCTCCCCGGGCTGACCGCACACGCGATGCTGAACCCAATATCGTCGGACCTTTCTAAAACCTTGATGGCCTTATCACTCACATTTCTGTTCAAGGTGCCAAAGTGGATCATTCTGATGATGATGCCGACACTGATGAAGCCCAGCTCCTACTCCAAAGCCGCAGAAGCAAAAGAAGGCTAAAGCTTCAAAGTCAGCTCCTCCTCCAAAAGCTTCACGTGCGAAGCCACTGGCTATTGCACCTCCTAAAGACAGTGTGCAGTCTGAAGATCTATCACGTATCTCCAAGAAGACGGAGATGAAAAAGAATACTGATCAGGAATTGACCCCTGCTGCCATTCTGCGAGACGAACACATTGATCTGTCCAGTGATGAAGATCTTGCAGATGACGCTCTTGAGCAACTGATTAAGAGCAAGGAAGAAGCAGGAATCTTCAATGATTTGCCTCTCTTTGATGTGGCAATAATCCACAACTTCATTGGTGAGTGGTTTGAAACCCCGAATCTCAGCTTTGATGATCTACAACTTCCAATTGGCCTCAGCGTCTCTTTCACTGGTGCCATTGCTTCTGAGCTAGCTCTAGCTCAGCGCATCGTTGAACTGAAGCAAAAGATCGACTATGAGAAAGCTCAGTTCAAGAAGCACATCGCAAAGCTCAGCGTGCAAGATCTCAAAAACTTCAAGGTTATGCTGCACGAGCTCAAGGAAGCCTTTCTCAAGAAACGAGAAGAAGCTAAAGGTTCTCGTGAGCGCATGAAGAGTCTGGCTGACAAGTGCGTGCAAGCCTACAATGAATCTAAGAAGCGCAAGGCTCTTGGGCGTCCTGGCATCGACCCCAGAATGGGCTACAAAGAAGAAGAAGCCATCGACTGACAAATTTGCACCTTCAAGTCGGGAAGAACCTAGCATTGTCTTCCCAAGCAGCATGTCCGGCTCGAAGCCAAAGGTCAAGTCAACCGTTTCAGAACTAAAGAAGACAAAGGCTGCCGAGGCTGAAGCCAGAAAGAGGAAAAATCTTGAAGCTTCTGATGTCGCTCCCTCCAAGAAGAAGCGCAAAACCAAGAAATATCGGGCTGCTCCCACAGAGCCCCTTGTTGTCGAGCCCATCTCGGTTGCTCGTCCTGACGCTTCGCATCAAGAACGACGGATGATAGTTCATGAGCCTACTTCCACAGAGGCTCCTGAAGCTGAAGACATTCCAGCAGTTGACCCCACCGCTGCTGAAGACATTGGTCACCATGACAATGTTGAAGATGATGTAGTTCTTCCTCAGATCAAGCACAACTTGGTATCATTGCCTGTTCTCACAAACAACGAACTCATCAGCATTGTTCGTCCTCTGACGCCAATTGCTCAGGATGCATCATGGGCTGATCACCCACAACAACAAGACACCCCGAGTACTCCCCAACAACAAGTCACCCCACCAATGCAAGAAGAAGAAGATGACTTTGAGGCCCAGCCAACTCCATCTCCACAGGCGTCGCCAGCGTTACGCAGGCTTTGCAAAGGACCAAGGCCCCAAGTCCCTCTTTCGAGCATTCCAGAAGGAGAAGTGCACCACCAATCTGTTGCACGTCAGGTGTTCCCAGAAGCCACTCCTACTGTGAATGTCTCCGAGTTTGAAGCTAAAGTTGCTGAAGACAATTCGGCTGCATAAGCCGAAGAAAAACAAGCAGAAGAACGTGTCCATACTCCCCCCATCACTGAAGAAGCTGTTCCTGAAGTGAACGTGTCGGTGCCCGACCCTCCAGCTCCTCAAGTGGAGGTTGAGAATCCTGAGGCTGCCACCACTAACACCACTGAAGCCAATGACGTGGTCATGGCTGAAGATAATGTGGAGCCTGCACCAAACACTGTGCCAGAAGCCAATGAAGGCAATGATGCACCTGCAACAGATGTGCAGCCTGACGCCTCTGTTGATACCACTACTCCTGTTCCGCCACCAAGGCCACATACAATCGAGCAAGCATACAACTATGGCCAACTTATCACTGTCAAATGGCCTCTTCTTGTTCCTCCACCTGCTGTTGGTCCCCAATTTGACTATTACGTTGAGCACAGGCCTCAGGTTCAGAAGCCAATGCCAAGGCTACCTAGGTTTCCAGGCACTGCATCTGCACCCGGATCATTCAATATCAATGGCTTCAAAGCACACAACACCTTCTTTAATAGCGCCAAGAACCCCTACTCTAAGGCAAGAATATCTTCTGATCGGTTCTGGAGCTATCAGCAGCGCAGTTATTACTCATGCATCTTATACAATCAAGGTCGCATTTTTCCACATATGCGTCTTGACACTGAAGCCATAACTGGTCTGCCCTGTTTGGAAGAAGCGCTGGATTGCTTTAGAGAGTCTAGCTTGTTGTAGTTCGTCACTAACAAGGAGCACTGGAACGAAGAATTGCTGCTCCAATTCTATGCCACTCTTCATATTCGTGGCTACAACAGTGATCCGAAGACTTGGGTCCTTGAGTGGATGACAAGCAATGTTCATCATGAAGCCAAAGCCTTTGATGTCATTAAGCTCACTGGCCTGCCCACTCCAGGTGATCTTTATGAACCTGGTTGTCAGCTTCACCGTGCTGCTATGGAAAGAATTTTTCACAAGCCTGAACCCAACATGAGTCAGATGCTTAGCATGATGAAGCTTTTGCCTCCCGATGCTGAATATCCTAAGGAGTTATTTGTGGAAGACCTTGAGTATCTGCCACATACTATCTATCACATTATAAGGCGAACTCTCTGGCCCATCAAAGGACATTCTCCACATGCAAAGCTTGAAGGTGCAATGAAGACTTTGGTCTTCCATATTCTTCACGGCAAAATCTTCAATGCACAAGACTTCTTCATCCGATTTTTCTGCCTGATGTTGATATGTCAGTTGAAGCCATCTATCCAAAGCCTGCCAAGGAGCCCCTTAGTCTTCAAAATGCTGAAAATCAAAGCTTCTCACAACACGTTGAAGGAGTCCCAGTAGTCACTCGTGTTTATCCTCTGGCTGGTACTACCCCTGCACCTCATCGTGCCCTCACTGAAGCCACTAAAAGCACCATTGCACAATGGCCTAAGAAGCGATCTCGTGTTCTCAATGACCGAGAGCTTCTGGTTGCCCTTCATCAGAAACAGGATAAGCATCATGACTGGCTGAAGCGCCAAATGCAAAGCCTCTTGGTGGACATAAACAGGATTCACAACCTTGCCACCAAGAATGCCTTTGTCGCCCATGAAACCTGTCGGCGTACATGGAAAGGGCTGATGCTTATGTGTTCTAAATATGATCTTCAAGATGCTGGCTTCTCTGAATGCTTTAAGTTTGACTCAACACCTCCTAGAAGGACTGTGCTGCGGCATACTCCGTCTCTTGAAGACTCTGAGTTCTCCTCCTCTGCTGCAACAGTGAATGCACATGTCATCGATGATGAAGACGATGCTACTTCACCATCTTCAGCGCAAATCAACACTGAACCAAGTTCTTCTGCACCGCCAACCAACACCGACAACCATGCTGCTTCACCAACTCCTCATGGGAACGAGTAGGTGCTCTATGTCTTCAAACCTTTTTGGTCCTTAATGACAAAAGGGGGACAAGCATATGAGTTTGATAGTCTTCAAGCGGGTTCATATGGGCGGTGGTTTTATATTTTGCCTAGTGTTTACAACTCTCGCTTTTTGATACATTTGGTTCTTTGAGTTGTAACACTTAAACTCGATGGTCATCTGCTACTTATTTGCTATTCTGTGATGTGATGATAAATTCCGCATGTGCGATGATAACTTCCTCACTTAGGTCATTCTGCAGACGTCCATTTTTCATTATGCATGTCATTATCTTCACATACTTTACATGCATGTCGTCATAAGTTGAAGAGGATCTCCACAAGTACAACCTGCCATGTGCATTTGCATTCCAAAAGCAAATTACTTATATGCACATCTTCAGGGGAGCCTTTGCCACTTCTGAAGACAATACCTAAATCCTTTACATTTCACATACTTTTATCCCCGTTGAAAACTTCAACCAGTTTGTCATCAATCACCAAAAAGGGGGAGATTGTCAGTGCATCTAGTGCCACCCCTAGTTGGTTTTGGAGTATTGATGAAAAATCTGGTTGAGGGACTAATGTGTTTGTGAGAATTGCAGGATAACACAGGTAGTAGTCCCTCATTGATTCGGTTTATCTACCGGAGATGACCCCCAAAAATGTATGAAGACATTGAAGACAATGGTGGTATGTGAAGATATTCACATTGAAGACTATGACAAGAGAAGACATTGCTTGAAGACTATGGGGCCGAAGACTTAGTTGTTTCGCTGTCTCCTTTTCTTCTTTGTTGAGTCATAGGAACCACCGTACTGTTAAGTGGGGTCCAAGTGAACAAAGTCAGAGTGACTGAAGTGATGCTCAACCAAAATCCTATGTCTTCGAGCGAAGACAATGAGAGCAAATCTTATCCAGAGCTGGATGAGTCAGCTTTGCTTGTAGCCCAGGTAAAGTTGTCGCGTGTGTTTGAAATCTGACCGTTGGAACACGTGTCAGTTCCTTAGTGACCCAGGGTCATTTCGGACAAATTAGGTCGGGTTGCCTAGTCGCTATAAATAGCCCCACCCCCTACAACCATAAAGGGTTGGCTGCTCAGAGTTAGTGTACGGCTTTTGTCGTTTGAGAGCAACCCACCTCGAAGCCTTTGAGAGAGAATTCCTTGCGAGGATAAAGCCCTAACCACCCAGAGCCAAAGAGTGTTAGGCATCACTGAAGTCTTCCTGTCTGTGTGATCTGAAGACTTATTACACTTGAGGACTGTGAATCCTCCAGCCGGTTAGGCGTCGCGTTCTGAACATCCAAGAGTCATTGTGGATCGCCGATGAATGAATTCTGTGAAGGTTTGGGAGTCTACCTTGAAGACTTACCAGAGTGACTGGGCGAGGACTAGGTGTCCTTAGCTCAAGGGGAATAAGGTGAAGACGCGGTCTTCTGAGTTGAATCTCAGCCTCCCTAACCAGACGTACAGTTGTCACAGCAACTGGAACTGGTCCAACAAATCATTGTCTTCAATGAGTCACTGGTTTCGTCCTTCCCATTCCTTTACTTACTATTGGCCCTGGTGAAGTCATTGCATTGTCTTTTGTCTTCACCGAGTAAATGATTGTTCTGATTGGCTTCACACTATCTTCCTACCTGATCTATACTGCCTAGTTGCTATTAGTCATTGTGCTTTCACTTCATTGAATACTTGACTATGGCTTGCTTAGTGTAGTCTACCTTCCGCTGCATGGTAATAGGTTTATTTCTATCGTTTGTCTTTGAAACTTCCATGTTTTGAAGACTTCCATAAAAATCGCCTATTCACCCCCCTCTAGTCGATCACTAGTACTTTCAGCTCCCTCTAGGCTCATTCCAGATTTTCCTGACTAGCTCAGTAAAATCTTCTCTAAGCAACCACCACTTTTCAAATTTAAAAATATTGCTCTTTGGAGTTTGGTTAAGAACAGATTCCCAGAGCAAAGGAGTGTGGTCACTACCACATCTGGGCAGAGCTCTACAACTAGAAAGGGGGAAAAACTATCTAATTCTGTATCACAGAAAATTCTGTCAATGGTGGACATAATCCTGGAGCAGCACTTCCAACATATCTAGCAGAACTGTGGGGTTTCCTTCTGACAGGGCAATTCTCAACTTTATGGGTAACCATTTTGTAGATAAAACAACTCTTGGGCTTGACACATTTATCCAAATGATGCCCTGGTTCCCCACAATTGTAGCAGATCAGCTCAGAGTATGCCATAAGGCCCGAAGCAGGGGCAGGAGCAGTTTTGTGGATGTCCTATCTCTTATTTTGCTGATTCTTGCCTTGAGATTTCCCACTGATCTGAGAGTCAGAACCACCAGCAGATTGATCTTGTGCAATTACAGGAGCCTGCCCAGATTGTGCCCCCATTTGGGGCGGAGGTGGCCGTACCACTGCCCAACCGGCGCTCCCCCCATTGTGATAGGAGAAATTCATCGGAGTTCCTGGTCCTTCTCATCCTCCAGCCAGATGTTGTCTCTCAGGAAGCACAAATAACCACCAAACAGCTCAATTGAAGCAGATTGCAAGCCTAATTTCAATCTTCTGCAGGTTTGGGGGAGAGGTAAGGTAGGGTATCCACCTGCTCCGGCTCCGGTGGCGTGCTGGTGGGCAGGAGTCCAGTCAAGCAATCCCATCTCGCAGCACGGCGTGGATCTCCTGAATTCACTTCTCCTTTCGTCCATCGAACGAATGCAATCGGTGGCTCACTGGGGTGGGGCATCTCGTGCTTCTCTGAGAAATCTCCTTCGAAGTAGATCCGCAGGGCTAGATTCAGCAGCTCCCAATCCACATGATCCTTGCACATCTGAGCATTCCTGCGCGAGTGAGAGAATGGATTCGGTATCTCCTTGGCTTCCTCCCTCGCAGCTTCCTCCTCTGCTTCCCTCCATTCGCGCGTGCACTGGGTCCAGGAGAGAGCGTCGTCGCGGATCCGCATCGCCTGCTCCCTCCATCTCCTCCCTCGAGTCTCCCGCGGCACCACCGGCGCGACGGAGTCGAGCGGCTGGAGCATCCGCGGGAAGTATTTATAGACATGTGGGAGATGCATCTTGTACATCTGCCTGTCTTCCAGCCATTCCCCCATGGATATGGCCGGCGACTCCATGGGGCACGCAAGCAGACTTGCTGAGGGGGCAGGCGCGCCCGGAGTCAGGAGGCGGGGGTGGCGGCGAGATCTATGGCGGCGGCAAGGGTGGAGGTAGTGGCGGGGGCGGCGGCGAGGGTGGAGGTGGTGGCGGGGGCGAAGGGGATTGCGAGAGCGGTCATCTATTTGCCAATTATGTGAACTAAATAGTCAACATATAAAATAATTTAAATATATACAATATAGTTAGAAGGGAAACATAAGTTGGACCTGGCGTTCCTATTCTTATATAAAAATAGAACAGACCTCTGCGTTTTCTTCAAAAAAATACATAAATTGGGCTGCCAAAAATAAAACCTCGGATGGGAGGTCCATAGGCCGGTCGATACATGATGGCCCTAAGAAAATACAAACATGCCTATGGACCTCCCATCCGAGGACGTGGGCTGCGCATGTTAAAAATGAAAGCCTAGACGGGGCAGCCCAAAACCACGTCCAACACTTGCCAAAACTTCGTCCCTCATTTTTCTCTGTGTTTCGCACACTCGACATTGTGTGGGCATTTTGACTATGCATCATATGAAGATGTGCTATGCATGAATGTTGATCAGCATGATGTTAACTCGCTGGTAGTTCCATTTTTTACCATGAATAAAACTTCCAACATGATGTTAACCCTGTTTGAAAAGGCCGTGTTAATATAAATGCTCTGCCTCTGAAAGTTGCAGTTTCTAATCTAAAACTGAACTTGCAGTTTCTTATCTGAAACTGAAACTTGCAGTTTCTTCTCTGAGAATCACATTGTCTGCACTTCTATACTTCTATGAAACTACATTTTTTTAAGTGCTAAAAATAGATATCTAGAATTCATAAAATACTTCATATGCTCAATACTGCAAATATGAAATTCAAAAGACATTCATATCTGAAAGTACTCTCAAAATACACAACACAAAACACAATTCACAACCTGCAAATACTGACAACCCTAAGCTCCTCCTTACAATTCACAACCTGCCCGACTATTGGGCTGGGGGGCAGCCCCCTCCTATTCCTCGACGGCAGACAGCCGCCCCGTGAGACGATGTGAACGGCGAGGGAGACGATGGCGGGGAAGCATCATCGGGCCAACTGCTTTTCTCCTCTTGCAGTTGGGTTCAGTTGACGAAGACTCCACCGGCTCGCTCTGGCAGGACACCCTCACAAACGGCACCCTGCAGATGCTCGATCCTTCAATCTCTGGTGGATGCTCCATCTGGGATCGATACTCTCACCACCGCTCCCTCACGATCGGATTCAGTGAATCTGTTTGCTCCATGGCCCAGAGGAGCAACTCTATGTACTCCGGCGCGACTCCCTCTGGGAGTATCGCCGCCTTTTCGCTCTGTTGCAGATATTTGGCCATGGATGTCGTCGTCGCCGCTAGTTGGTCCTTGTTGTCAAACCAAGACTGTATCTCCAATATCCTAGCTAGCTTCACAGGGTCGCCATCTGCGATCCTCACGTATCGGTTGTACTCCTCCATCGATCTACTTCTCCACAGCACCTTCACTCGCCGGCGGTGGTTTTTGAATGGAAGAGGAGAGGAGTAGCGCTGGTTTTGGATTAGAACCAGAGAGGAGCGACGCTGGTTTTGGACTGGAACAGGAGAGGAGGGGCGGTGGTTTTGAAATGGAATAGGAGAGGAGCGGCGCTGCATTTAGATTGGAACAGGAGAGGAGCGGTGGTTGTTTAAGAGGAGAAGAGTGGAAGAGTGGCGCTGGTCTTGGAAGTATTTTTTGTTGTTTCGCGTATTTTCGGTCAAAGTTTGACCACGTACTGTATTTGACAAGCAAAATGTGAATGCATGTCATCAAATTGATTTTGATTTTGATCCAGTCAGAGTGTGTCGGCCCTCTCGTCCAATCCTAAATCGCTGTCGCACGCTCCTGTCCCTCTTCTCCATTGCAAAACCACATCCTCTCCTCTCCATCATCTCCATTCCAAAACCACCGTCTTGCCTCTCCCTCTTCTCTATTGCAAGACCATCGTCTCTCCTCCGTTTTCTAGACGCTTTGCTACATGGCGCGGGCACAATCCATGGATACAAAATTAGTATATTGTATACTATTTAAAACTCGAGGGCGGGGCTTTTCCTGCGCGGTAGGCGGCAGGGCAGTTCCGCCTAGTCGGTTCGACAGAGACACGAGAAGACGAGGGAGTAGGCTGCTGCAAACATAGGGCTGTGTGATTTGACAACAAGTTACTGCTGGACAGGTGGGGCCCTGTGATTTGACTTGCCATTATCATTTTAACTGCGGCGCTATGACCGGCGTGAGTCTCCCAGATTCCTGACTACCTCCATACAGGTGCCTCTCCCAATGCTCCACCATGTAGTAGAGGCTGGCTCTTGCATGAGAGCCCACTTCTCCACTTTTTCCTTGCCTGTCTTTCCTCCACATATGCAAAAATGCCATGTAAAGGGCACTATTGTACTTACTTTTACTTGCTCCTACATGTGCTTAAGCTTGCCACATAAGCATAAAGTCTGATGTGGCAAGTTAATCAAGAAGAGAGAGACTAGTTTGGTGACCCAAGGAAGAAGCAGTGCTAAGCGCGTGTACCTAGGTGAAAAGACAATTTTGAGTCTATAGCTAATTAAATGAAGCAAACTTAGCAACACCATTTCATTGGAAGAGGTCACTCCTTGGCAAATGCAATAAATACATGCGCTTAGCACCGTTTCTTCCTTGAGTACGAAGAAAGAGATAGAGACGAGTAAAAAAATACACTTATAGCCAACCTTGTTGTAGTATGAGTGACTAAGTGATGACTATGTATGACATGCCAACATCAGATAGCCTAATGCACCGTGTTAAATCTCCAAGGGCGCGACCGTGCGAGCGACGCGACGGTCATGGTAGGCGCGACCATGATACGGGCTGCTGGCAGCCCTTGGATCTGAGATCAAACGGTCGCATGCTAAGTTGCTGAAAATTTGCAGAATAACCCTCCAGGATAGGATATTCACCCATAGGTCTAGAATCACGCCATGCAACTGTTCGATCTCAGATCCAAGGGCTCTCGGGAGCCCGTATCATGGGAGAATGGAAAGCCACTACCCCGCCGTTCGCACGCTGGCAGTTCGCTCCTATTCGTCCCTGCATGTCCTTCAATACTACGGCGGTTCGCTCTTAGTCGTCCCGTCCATTCACATTACGGCAGTTCCACTAATCCTAACCCTCGTCCCAAATCCATGGCGTCACAAATCTCCACGATCGGCGGTGAGTACAAGGTTAGAACCATCACCGGCGATGAGTTCGACGTCATCTACACCCGTTCTTCCGCGACGGTGAAAGGATGCCTTTCTCGCTTCAGACGCATGTTCGAAGACTCAGATGATGAGTGGGTCACTGGGCTAGATGTTGAGTACACCATAGTCCTGGGACGAGAGAAGGATCTAAAGGATAAAGAGAGGAAGAAGCCCGCCATGATCCAGGTTTGCGTGCATGACTTATGCTTGGTCTACCACATATAACATGCCGACGTTGAGTGCCAGGATTTTAAGGACTTCCTCGAGAGCAACCTAGTCAAATTCGTTACTGTAGACTTTGGTAACGACAAAGAAGTCCTCCATCGGATAGGCCTTGTTGTAGGCAACACCTTCAACCTCTAGAAGAATCGGCTGGTGTCCTCTCATCAGCCTTCAATGCTGACCCTGGCAGGAGCCATGGTTCATCCTTCGTACGGTAAACTGGAGAAACCTCATTACACGTTTCATCATCATGCATGGCAGCGGAGTGTACTAGATATAGACCACATACACTACGCTGCTATGGATGGCTACCTTTGCTTCAATATCTACAAGGGTTGGATGAAGAGCAACAACCAAGTGTGCGGTTCAAGCAAAGAAGTATCGGCCAAGAGGAACAGGGACAAGGACAAAGTCGAGGACATGGACGAGGACTCCGAGTAAGGTGGCAGTGTCATTACTCATGGTGGTTCTAATGTAGTGTCTACCAGAATAGTTGCAAAGTTTAATTTCAGGTGTGCTTAATTTAATTTGAGGGGTGTGTTGTGCTGAGCCCCCAGCAGAACTATGTTATGTTTCTTCTCGTTACTCTAACTCTTCAGTACGTACATACTAGTATTTCTTACATTTCATCTTTTAGTTGGTATAGTACTACCACTCGTTTCTTAACATTATATACGTACAATATATATGGCCAACATCATATAGCCAGCAGTTTAGTTGTCAAAGAATTTCAGGGTGCTTAGTTTTGTCAAAGAATTCCAGGATGCTTAGAGGGTGCTTGGATCCAAGGGACTTATTTTAGTCTGACTAAAAATAGTGTCTTTAAGAGGCTAATGTTCCAAGCACCCCTGACTAAAGAGGGGCTAAAACTAGTCTTGAGACTAAATTTTTTTAGTCAGGGGTACCCCTACTAAAATGTGGATTAGTCCTCTCTCTACTCATTTAACTCCTCTCCTTTAACACAGGCGAGTTCTGGATTGGAGGGTTTGGAGGATAATAAATGCTCATTAACTTGATTTTAGCCTTTTTAGTATTTGGATCCAAGCATGTGTGAGGCTAGCATGTTTTAGTCCCACTACTTTTAGTCATGGGACTAAAACGTATCCAAGCACCCTCTTAGTTTTATTTGAGGGGTGGGTTGTGCCGGACACCATTATTGTGACTAGCCTTTTTAATAGTACTATATGCATAATTTGGCGACGAGCGCTCTCTATATGTACCACCCTTTTTTTAATTTCAAGTTTTGCTCCATGGCGCAATCCATCGATACTACAGTTGTACAAAAGTATACATTTTTTAAAAGGCTAGAGGGCAGGGCAGTCTAGCTTGGTCGGTTTCACAAGAGGCGAGGGCCTTTCTGATTTGACGGCTCATTACTGCTGGAAGGCGGGGCCTTGTGATTTGACTGCTCGTATAAATGCGCCGACAACCTGATCGAGGAGGAGCAAAGAACCGTGCAGTATACTCAAGTTTTCCACTGGAGTAGTACTGTGATGGAGGAGCATGAAACACGGCAGCCCAGTGCCATATGGCGATAAAAAATGATCTAATTTGCTAGTCATCTCATTGTTAGCATTGTTCTATTCATTCCCTCAAAAAAACATTGTTCTATTCATGCCTCGCAGAGAACGTGACACGTGCGGGAAAACACCCGAAGCAAAAGATGAAACATAGGAGCAAAAGAAGAAGGAATATTATCACCCCAAATGATCTAATTCGCTGTGGACTCGTAACTGCTTCTTCATCGCCTCCACGACCTCCATCTCCTTGCGCGTCTCCTACGCCATCTTCATCATTGTGTCCATGACGCGGCATTTCTCGACGCGAGCCTTCATCATCTGTTCCACGGCCATATTACGTACCTTGACAGCAGCCGAGTGCTCGATGCGGAGCTTTGCCAACTCTTCCTTCTGTTCCATGGCGAGGGCCTGCAACATCTTCATCGAGGAACTACTATTCTCATGCAGCTTCTTCCAGCCGGCGTTCTTCTCCTTCAATAGGTCGATCTCGTGGCAGAGCTTCGCATTGTCCTCCCGAACTTGCAGGATTTCGCCGGTCGCCTTCTTCTTCGAGGCAATGCTCTTCTTCAGCAGCATCACCAAGCCGGCGGTCAACTCCCCCTGCTGATTGAGCTCAGCGGGCATGTCGTCGAGGCTCTCCTTTAGCAACTCCATCAAGCCTTGGATGAACTCCTTCTGCTTATTGAGCTGATCGGGCATGCCGTCGAGGGATAACGACTCCAGCTCCGCCGGCTCGGCATGTTCGCCTCCGCGGCTAGGGCGCTCCTGGGAGCCATCGCGTGCCCGTGAGAGATCTTTCGAGGTCTCTACGTGGCGGCGAGCCCTGTCTTTTTTTCCCGCAGCCTTGGTTGCCGCTCCCTTCTTATGAGTAGTTCTCGACCTAGAGCTCTGCTCACCGGCCATGGCAACGACGGACGAAGAAGAAGCACTTATGAGGAGGAAAGCTAGAGTGATTTTTGGTTAGGTAGTTCCCCTTTTTATAACCTAAGTACTATTACTAGTACTAATACCTGCATAGTGGGAACACGTTCAGGTTTGGTACGTACTACTAGTAGGTGTGAGCAGGCTTTCGAATGTGATGGGAACGAGGTAAATATTAATTGATGGTTTTGGTTTCGAGGCCCGAAACGGCTCCCGATGAGTTTAGCGGAACATAAATTTCAAGTACTACTACACTGCTCAAATGCGTAAATATTTTGTTACTGTCAAAAATTGGCACAAAATACGAAGGAGACCAATGGACGTACTACTAGCAACCCACGATTTAACTACTCGCATGCGCGCAGTGGAGTAATAATGTCTTTCTTCCGCCCTCACGTCCACTCAATTTGCATGCGATGTATTAATTGACCATCAATGAAGTGAATGACTTTACACGCATCAAATTATCACATGGGGTGGATCTTGGTACAAAATTGCGTCTGCCCGTGTACCCGCGTGTGCGTGCGAGGAATGAGTGCGTGCGTGGCGTGCGTGCACATCTTTGCTTCGTGCATGTACCGCCAGTATGGCTCAGGGAGGACGAGTACATTCTTCTGGAACCAGCAGCACGTCACTGTGATCAATCCACGCAAGGAGGTCGAGACAACGCCTACACATGTGCCACGTGGCTTCATGAACTGTAAGAGAGACACCGTGTAGCGTGCCATTGGTATTCTAATTTACGTGTTTTGCACATACTCGAAGTACTAGTAAGGTACACGTGCATTGCACGCATCAGATTTTGCAACCAAATTATGAATAAATACCACACTATAGCATGTAAGCTCTGAGTCATATATGCCTGATATAGCCCTTCGTTTAATTCTTATAGTTCATCTCATTCAAAATCAATTAGTTTTTATAAAAAATCTAAGAACGCGGGAATAAGACAAACATGGGATTATACTGGAGTGTCGTCTTGAATCCTACAGGATTGTACGAGTGTTTGATTGTGCATAGAAAAAACGCAGAATTCTTTCAAAGAGGTTTGAGTGGATGGGATGTTTCCTATGAAATCTAGTGCAAATGAATCATATGGAAAAATTCCTATGGTTTACAATCCTACGAATCAAACAACCAAGATAGGAAAAATTCCTAATGATTAGAATCCTCGAAAATTCCTTTGAGAATCCTTTGAATCAAAGAAGCCCTTTATCTATTTTATGATTCGTGGAATTGTGTGTTGTAAAGCATAAAGTAAAAACAAATAATGGCAATTCAACTAGAAAAAAGTTTGGGCAGTTATGATACGGAAGATTCTGGAACAAAAGAGAACCACTGTTGTTTTGAGGTTTGTGCATTATGCTTAAGTTCAACCATGGAGTCTGCTAGATTGTACATGTGGCAAAATCCGGTGGGGGGCTAGAAGATGGTGCGAGGGGCCGGGTGGAGGGAGACAATGAAGGAATGCACAAGTGCGAGATCGATATTTAGAGAGAGAGGGCGAACACGTGCGCTGATGTGCACAGTGGTGGAGCAATGAAAAATAAATGAGCTAGGAGGCCAAGCATTGCTAATCCTTTACGAGGAGGGTCAATTCATGAACTTAAACCATTTTTAGCAGCAATTGTCTAATGATCACATTCCTATTAGCCTTGATATATAATGATGTTAGGGGGGAGGGGGGCAGGGCCCTCACTGCCCCTGTCTTCGCCATTGTGCACGCGTCTGAGAGATGAAGCGGAAGGCATGGATGATGAGAGGGGGACATTGGATACATAATTAATGTGGGTGTATTAGCTATATATGTTAATCCTATATAGAGAGGTATAGATTGATCGATGTGGACGTGGGAAAGAGGGTGAGACCTCACTGGATATATCGATTGATCGGTTTGTGTGGAAAACTATGAAAGACCTAGCTATATACACACATACATAGAGGAACATCGATCGTTGCGCATGCACGCGTGAGAGATAAAGAATGCCCGATATGATGGAGAGGGGGATGTCTGTTGGTGTGTGCCTTCATGGGAGACCGACCTGAAGAAAAAGATTGCATGCGTGCGATGGATAATGCTGACTGGTAGTGTGTGTGCATGCATGCACGAGAGAAGGTTAGTGGTACAATTATAAAGAGAAGACTATTGTGTGGGTGTAAAAGAATAGCTGAATAGGTGAGGTCACAATCAATGTAAAGTTGAATTCAAATATTTGAATAAGAGATCCTGATGTTTGAAACCCATGCATGCATGAATATAACGGAGATCTGCGCGGTGTGGTTTGGAAACGAGCATGTTGTAATGTATACACATTGAACAAGGTTAGGCTGATTTGAATTTGAGATACCGATGGCAGACATCATTTGGCCATGTCGCATCCGTGCATGGACACACTATTCTAATCGGAGATGCTGGGCGGCTTTTGCATGGCATATCTATATCTATACCCCTATATATTATATATTATATATTTTTTATATTGTGTGCGGGTAACTTTAACTTTGAAAGATGGTCTTTGGATGAGGCGAATCCGATGGTCCAAAGATGGCAAATTTGAGCACTACTGGCCGTTGGATATCATCTAGATTGCACCAGATTTCGCCACATGTATAATCTAGAAGACTCCATGGTTGAACTTAAGCATAATGCACAAACATCAAAACACAAGCACTTCTTAATTGTTCTAGAATCTTCCGTATCAGAATTTCCCAAATGTTTTTCTACATGGTTTGCCATTATTTGTTTTTACTTACTCTTGCTCTCGGTCCCCTGCCTGGTCTGCTCTTGCTATTGCTCTTGCTCGCGCTGCTGTTCTCGATCTTGCTCTTGCTTGCGATGCTGCTCCTATTTAGCTACACTTCACTCCGATGCCGCCGGGGTAAGGAAGAAACAGCCGCAGCGGGGAGGGGGGCTCGCCGGAGAGGTACACCACTATCTATCTTAGGGTTCAGGATGGGGCGGTGGTCGCCGGCGGTGGCGGGGCGTTGGCGGGGCGGTGGCGTGGGGATCGCCGGAGAAAAAGCTCGGCACGGGGGGGTGGGCTAGAGGGATGGCCGGCGCGGTGGCGGACCGGTGGTGGGGAGGGTTTTCGGGGCGGGCGGGGCGGCGGGGGGCTGCTGTTTGGCCGGCTCAGGGGGTGGAGGTTGAAGATGAACCACAGGCCCTTGATTTCGTATCCAACGGCTGCAAAATTGAATGACCAGAGATGTAAAATTTAGTCGACCCACGTGTAGCCTCACCTTGCTAGTGCGTTTAGTTTCGACAGCAAAATTCAGTTTCGAGAACAAAATTCAGTTTCGACAGTTAAGTTCAGTTTCGACAGTTAAGTTCAGTTTCGACAGTTAAATTCAGTTTCGATAGTTAAGTTCAGAGATGAGCAGCTGATGTATTTTACATCTAGAACTTTGTGTTTATGTATTTTACATCATGTATTGGAGATGCTATTAGAATTCCACTCAGGTTTACGTTGTTCGTTGTCTCTCTTGTCCTGCTTCAGCCTCGGCGTCGTACAACTCACCGGAGCTGTTCAACGACGAAATCCTCCATCACAACGGAGCAGTACCTCGGGCTCCATCTCCAGACGCCTAAGATCTTCTTCCCCTCCTCCGACAGCCAAGTCAGCCGAAGCATCCTCACCGGCCAACCCATCACGCTGAGATCGACATGGCTTCGCCAAAGAGGTTGTACAGTTGTCGCATCTCTTTTTTACTCTACATGTTATATATATTGTCCACTGAGCACTCGTAGTAACGAGGAATACGATTGTTTTATCCTACTATATGAGAAGCAGTGAGGTACCAGGCAACTTAGCTATCCGTGATGGACTCTCTTGAACGCCATCATTATTTATCTCTGCGTGTTTGAGCTATGCATTTGTCGATGGGCCTGGGAGTTGAGCTAGTATGGTAGTGGCCTGGGTCCAAAGTAATAGAAGTAGCACAAAAACATTTTTTTAGTGTAGGATTTTCCTTGCTCAAGCCTTCCTACTAGAATCGCCAGTGCTTGAAAGGAAAAGTGAATGAAAAAACATCGGAATTGGAAAGTTTCCTATGGTACTACTTTTCATGAATTTGGTGCAAAGGAATGGAGCAAAGAAAAACTGTAGGATTTGTTCCTTTAGTGTCTCCTTGAAAGAAAAACTGTAGGAATTCTAATATCCACTTCTCCTCCTTTTCATATTCCTATTCATCAAGCACAAGACTAAGAGATAGTAGCATAATAGCATTCTAACCGTACATTTTCTTGTGGTTTGACTTAATCTCACCATGCTTTTTGCATCCTATGATCTTCCAATTGTTGTGAATCAAACACCCAGATTGGCAGAAATCCTGTGTTTTTAAATTCTCTGTTTTGCACGTGCATTCCTATCCTATTCCTGTCTATTTCCTATCCCTGCATTGTTAGAATCCTCAAATTCAAACAAGCCCTTACTCAATTACTTCTGTTCCAGATATGTGTCAAAGAAAACCTTGTGTGGTTTGTCCTTCTCCTGCGGTGCTGTGTTCCACCCTAGCTCAGCTGCTCCAACGACGGAAGGGTTCACCACAGCAGGGATCCGCTCTCCAGACTGTCTTTCGCCGCCTCAGATCTTCTTCCCCGCCGCCGGTAGTCACGGCAACTGCATTACCATCATCAACTGCGCAGATGACCTTCAGGACTACACGGGTCCGCAAGAGAGGTCGCACTCTTCCGTGTCTGCTTATGTTATGAGTCGCTTAATATGATGACATGCTACATTATCGTCGTGTTCACCTATTAGACTCTGAGTCAGGTCCAAAGCAATGCAGAAACTTGAGTTTTTAAATGGTTGTGGGGTACATATTGGGGCAGCAATCAGTACTATCTGTCTACTATCTGGTTAATCTCCGGTGTCTACTATGAGTTTCATGTTGGGTGCAAACAAACATTAAAGGAGCCATTATCTGTATTTTTTAACTAAAGCTATTATCTGCCTGCTATCATTGGTTTTGGGTCTATCCACAGTTTGCTACCATCACTCTGGATTTGTGCATGCACTCCTTACATAATCTCACTATGTTTTATTCCTATGCATGTCAGTTATTGTACACAATAGAACTGATCATGTAGAGCAAAAGAGACGAGCCTTGTGTGGCAATAAAATTTCATGCAGACGTCGTTCCATGGTGGGCGCAAAGTCAGCCCCCCTCCACCCATTTCGGATCGTAATCAAGAGGAAGATAACTGTTATGAAGGGGATTCAGAAGGAGAAGACCACTCCTATTTACCCCATGAGGTCTTCTCTCTAACATGGCATGTTGATGTTGGTAATATCATGCATATGGTGCCTTGCATTGCTTACTGTATACATTAAAGATGTCATCTGCTGAGTTTAGACATGCTTTGTGTCAATGCCATCTGTTTAGTTTCTTTATCGTATATGTGAATCATGCAATGCCATCTTGTCTAGCCAGGCATCATATATGTGAATTTTGCAATGCCACCCTGGTTAGCCAGTCATCTTATATGTGAATTATATCATGCCATCATTTTTTTATTACATGTTAAATTTGTCAACAATTTTAGTACAATCAATTACTCTTCCTGTGCATCAACCATTTGGCACGGTCATGGAAAAATCTGTCTTCAGAGCAGACAATGCTATCTGACGAAGCGCATGTCTTGCTGGTTACCGATAGCTCCTCAAAGGAGGATTCAGAGACAGATGACAGTCATATCCCCCCCCCCTGAGCTGCATGCCCTAACTTGGCAGGGTTATGTTGCTCATATCGTGCATATGGTATCTTGCATTGCTATGTCATTTGCTTAGTTTAGACATGCTTTGTGTGAATGCCACCTGTTTAGTGTCTAATTACCATATATCTGAATTATGCAATGCCATCTTGTTGCAAGACATTATATATGTGAATTATGCAATGTTATCTTGTTGCAAGGCATTATGTATGTGAATTGTGCAATGCCATGCTATTTAGGCAAGCATCATATATGTGAATTATATCATGCCATCCTTTTTTTTGTATTTCTCATTGCTTTTGTCGACAATGTTTGTATATTCAACTGCTCTTCCTATGCATCAGCCATTTGAATTGGTGATGGAGAAATCTGGACTGAAAACAAGGTCTTCGGAGCAGACAATGCTACCTGCTGAAGCAGATATCTTGCTGGTTACAGATAGCTCTTCAGAGGAGGATTCAGAGGCAGATGACCAGTCCTATTATCCCCCTGAGGTGTATGCTCAAACTTGGGAGGGTTATATTACTCATATAATGCATATGTTGTATTGCAATGCTTAGTTTTTACATCATATACACAATATTGAATGCCATCTCCTTAGTTGACACATCATATATGCGATTGCCCTCTGCTCACTTCCTTAGTATATAAATCATATATTTGAATTATGTCATGCCATGATGTTTACATAGATAGCATGTATCTGAATTATGGCATGCCAACCCATTTTCTAAAGACATAATATAGTTATATCATCTCATCTTGTTTACATAGTCATCATATTTAAATTATGTCATTCTATCCGTGAATTATATCATGCCATCATGTTTCCATCGACGGCATGTTTGTGATTTATGGCATGCCAACCACTTTAATAGACACATCGTATAGTTATATCATGTCATCCTGTTTACATAGTCATCATATTTTGAAGTATGTCATTCTATCCTGTTTATTTAGCCATCATACATGTGAAATTGTGTCATGCTATCTTGTTTAATTAGCCATCATATATGTGAAATTATATCCTGCTATTCTGTTTGCTTAGAGAACATAAATGTGAATTATTTCATGCCCTGTTTTCTTCCCTACTATCCATTGCACCTGTCTATCTTACAATGTCTGTACATTCAATTACTTTTCTTGTTTATCAGCGATTTCAATTGGAGGGAGTGATGGCAGTATCTGTCGGAGTAAAAACACGGTCTTCAGAAAAGATCGTGCTACCTATTGATGCAGATAGAACCACGGTTGTACTTGCCCAAGAACCAGCCCCACCACACATAACCCACACTCATGCAGATTGTACCCCTACCTAGTTGGACAGAGAACCAGCTACACCCCTTCTAACCGCAACCCCAGCAGATAGACACCCAGTTCCCGTTGACACAGCACCGTCTCCACCACAGAGCACCCAAACACGAGCAGTTAGTAAGGCAACTGCAGTGCCCAAATCACGAGGACCACCACTCCGAACCCGAAGTCAACACTTAAAGAAGAAGAAGAATTGTTCTCAGGTCAGGTTCCGTATCTATGGTTCATACTACTTTGCTCTTGCATCACTATATTTACTGATACCAAGTAATTTCAAATTGGAAGGATGCAATTGAAACTCCAATGGCGCAACAGGTATGTTTTAAACCTGTTTCTTCAACGTGTTTGGATGTTTGCTGTTGTAACTTGCTCTATGTTGATTTTAGTTTCAATTGAATAAACAGTTATGTTCTCATGCCATGCACATTACAAGTGTTGTTATTGCTGTGTAGTTTCCCACACTTATATTCTGTCTATGCTGCTTTGTCTTAAATAGATATGATTCGAACTGTATCTGTCTTGATTTGGCAATATAAACTAGAATGATATAGACCATACAGTGACCATACTACATAGATATATGTTTGTTTCATGCTGTTATTTTGTCCACCTTACTACTAAACTAGTTTACCAAAATGAGTTTCATATACTACATTGTAAACCTGAGATGTGTTTGTTTGTTTCTCTTTTAGAACGCGGATAAAATATTGGAGAAGAGTACCCTGTTATGCAATGGTAAAGGAAGTAATGCAGATAAGGTTCAAGATAGTGAGACATCCCTGTTGGTCTCCAAGAAAGCTGATAAAAACTATATTCAAGACACTGAGACAACCCCAAAGTCCTTTCTTGATGTAGTGTTTGAGTTACTGGCTACCACTACTGGCACCAGCTCTTTGAACTCATTGCTTGAATCAGTTCGGCTTCTTGAGTCTCAACTTCAAGTTGAAAGACATTGATCAGATGTTATGCGACAGGAAGCCGAAGGACTGAGGAAGTCCCTGCAGAATTCAGATGCATACTTTCTGGTGCAACAGCAAGCGCTGGAAGACTTAAGCGCCAAACAAGAGAAACTTAATAAGCTTG